>NC_060122.1:685957301-686260331 GCF_021461395.2 Schistocerca americana
ACCAGCTCTTTTAGCCATGTTGGGTTTGCTTGCATCATAGGACGCCTGTAGCTCTGGTGCTGCTTCTCTAGATTTTTCTCATGTTTGTTTCTCCTTTGCAGTAGTTGTTCCGTGTGCAGTGAATACGTGTGAAGCCCTATCTTGTACATGTACTGATGTAACACTTTCGAGTGAATATTTCATTCCTTCCTTGCAGGAGCTGTTGCTTCCAGGAAGGTGATAAACTGAATGACATGAAATTTATTGAAGAAATTACATCCAACACTGGAACTACACCTTCAGAAAGATAAGTTAAAAACAGATACTTTGTAAAGATCAAGGTATGAGCAGTGCTTATGTGTTAGCCCTATGAAACGAAAATTATTCTACTGGCCAAGTTTACTATCAAGTATGAGAAAAACTGTGTGGTCTGCTTAGGGTTTTGACGATCTGAAGGATCTGTCTAGAGGTTTACCAGTGCATGGTTCTTCTAATGTTTTATTTCATACAAAGAACTATCCAAATAAATGTTTAGTATTTCGGAAATACACAATGAAAATCATCGCCTGAAGAAAATCGAACACAACAATGAAGTGAAAGGTAACAGAGACAATATTAAAACTCTAAATGTCTTTTTCGTAAACAACAGCTAGCTTCAGAGGTCATGACAAGACAGAAGATTCCTTGAATATCGGGAATTTCAGAGCCATTTTTAAACGTGTACTAAACAGAAACGAAGAGCTGAAAGCACAAGAAGAAAATGAGCAATCTCCAAGGATATTTGAAAACTATACAGAATGAATTGATTGAATTTATAAATGAGGAGATTTGTGAATATGTATATTTAAGTTGGGATAGAACCTTATTTTATGTCTGCATTGTAGACAAAGCAACTGACTTTTCAGATACATCACAAAGTGCCATTGTTGAGAGACTTGAGGACTCCTACGGCAACATTCAAGAACATTTTCTTGGTTTTTATGATTTTAGCGAAGCTATGAGTGCTGCTGCTTTATTCACTGTGCTAAGTGGTATGTTTTGGATTAATGATATGGAGAACAGACTGGTGGCCCAAACCTATGATGGTGTTTTCTTTTTTGCAGGAGAATTAAATGACCTGCAAGTTAAGATCCATGACATTCCCTCTCCTCACCCCCCTCACTCACCCAGTGCTTTTTATTCACTGTTTCACCCATCAACTAAATTTAGTTCTGCAGCAGTGTTTTTCTTGTATAAAACAAGTAAGAATTTTTTCTCCTCATGCTTCAGAATTCAGAGTGTTCCTGCTTTCTTTCACCGCTCCTCCAAACACGTAATACTTCTTGACGTTACTGGTAACCTCATTCCTTCAAACAGTGAAATGAGATGGAACTATAACACCAGAAGAAATTGATGTGACAAAAGTCAAGGGATACCTCCTAATATCATGTTAGACCTGCTTTTGCCTGTTGTAATACAGCAGTTTGATGTGGTATGGGTTCAAAAAGTCACTGCTCGTCCGTTGCACAAATACTGAGCCATGCTGCCTCTATAGCCATCCATAATTGCTAAAGTGATGTCAATGTAGGATTTTATGCATGAACTGGCCTCTCAATTATGTCCTACAAATACTCGATGGGACTTATGTTGGGTGTTCTGGATGGTCAAATCATTTGCTCAAATTGTCCAAAATGTTCTTCAAACGAATTTCGAACAATTGTGGCACAGTGTCATAGTATATCGTCATCCATAAATATTCCATCGTTATTTGGGAACATGAAGTCTACTTATAGCTGCAAATGGTCTCCAAGTAGCTGAACATATCCGTTGCCAGTCAGTTACCAGTTCAGTTAGACCAGAGAACCCAGTCCTTTCCACACAAAAACACAGACCACACCATTATGGAACTACCACCAGCGTGCACAGTGCCTTCTTGACAACTTGGATCCATAGCTCTGTCAAGTCTGTGCCACACTCAGACCAAACCATCAACTCTTATCAACTGAAATCAGGACTCATTTCACCAGGCCATGGCTTTCTAGTCATCTGGGGTCAAACCAATATGGTCACTGACAAGTCTGCCACTGACAGGTCTACACAAACACCTCTCTAAGTCGTTAAGTGAAGACTGTCAGACACTGCATTGTTATGGCTAGAGTTAACGCCTGAAATGTGGTATTTTTGGCGCTCTCTTGACACTTTTAATCTCAGAATACTGAATTCCCTAATGACTTCCAAATGGAATGTCCCATGTGCCTAGCTCCAACTACCACTCCGTGCTCAAAGTCTGTTAATTCTTGTCGTGCGGCTGTAATAACATCAGAAACTTTTTCACATGAATCACCTGATTACAAATGACAATTTAAATGAAATATCTGAGAGTCCAGATTCTATTTCAATGACTACAAAATAAGCCTGGGGTTAAAAATGTCTCCAGGCTTTAACTTCGTTTTCCTTCTCTTTGTTTTTCAAAGCATATTTTTAAAGACTGGACAGCTTTTCAACATTCTTAAGAAACTGATGCACAGTTTTGTAACAATGCTGTCTCAGAATGCATATCTTACACTAGAAACTTAAGAAATGACAGTCAATTTATTGACTCTTTAAATTTCATGAAAAGATCAACTAATTCACAAGCTGAAGCTTCCATGTTGAAATGATGGATGAAGTACAGGATAATATTGTAACACAACTGGAAATAAGATTTTCACATTGTGATAAAGTGCTCTTTCTTAAATAAGGCAGTAATACTCAGTAAGCCAATTATAGGCAGCATTCCCCTGTAGAAGGTGAGTTCTCTTTATTACAAATATATGGTGCAACCTTCAGTTGCTTGTAGTTGTGCGTAGGACTGGAGACTATTTTCTTCCAAGCACAAAGAAACATTTCGCTGTTTCTGTTTGGGAGATGTTATCAAAAGAATGATTGACAATGAAACAGGCCAAATTCTTCAAGAAGTTTGCAAGTTTTTTGTCTAATTGCTGCCATTCCTGCAAAAAGTGCTTCAGGTGACAGAAGTTTTTCTTGTCTAAAACACACAAAACGTATTTAGAGAACAGTATGTCCCAATATTACTTTTCAGCTCTTGCTTCTACCTCAGCTGAAAAACCAGTACTGCAAATACTTGAAAGCCAAGACACATGATATGATGATGTCATCAAACAATTGAGGAAGAAGAGGATAGTCAAGTTAACTTCGTTTACAAGTAACAACACTGAAATGCCCACTCTGTCAGTTTCCTTGTAAATCAAACTGAGTATTATTACTACTACTACTACTACTACTATTATTATTATTATTATTAGCAGCAGGAGCAGTGGAGGTAGTGGTAGTCCTCAGTGCAGTAGTAGTAGTAGTAGGAGGAGGAGGAGGAGGAGGAGGAGGAGGAGTGGTAGCAGCAGCAGCAGTGGCCCTAGTAGTAGTGGTCGTGAGGAATGCTAGCTATGCAGTCATTAAATGGGAAGGAAGGGGTTTTCCAAAATGTTTCCTGCCCTCCCCACAATTTAGGTCCATAATCTGTCACTTTAAGACACAAATATTAGAATTTGCTTTCTTAATTATACTTTCAGATATGGCAGTAATATTTTTATAAATCCCAGCACAGACACACAACAATAGTTCAGTAACCTTTTGCATTTTACTAACCCACTACATATTTTGTAAACTAAGTCGCTTTTGAAACATGTAGTTTATCGAAATTAGTAAACTATAACCTACTTGTTTTAGAAAACAACTATGTTGTTTCTGAAATCCAAAAGTATTCATACACAAGTCTTTAAATAGCATGCAGCATCCAAAAATCTTCAGTCTGCACCCTATCAGTACATGTCCTACATCTCCATGGAAGTCCACTATCAATCAACATGTGGTGACTATTACTATCTTATATGAATTACTTTCATTCATTCTGTGAGTAAATTCCATTCTGGTTACATCATTTTCTCAATAGCATGAAGATCTAATTATTTCTATAAGTGATTAAAAAGTTTAATGTGTTCAATAACTGTGCTTCAGCAAAATAAATGCCGGTTTATTCCACAATAAACTAAGTACTGTAAGCTGGCCTGTGGACAACTACAATTCAAGCACCTAAACAGACAAATTCTTGAATTGTTTTTTAGTTATTTGTAATGAATCTTTTCCTCCTGGATTTTGGCAAAAGAAGGTAAGCAGTAAACATAAGTAGGTTACACAGGAATAAGAAAACTCCCCAAAGAGCTAAAATCAAACAAAAATCCAGATTTTAAAAAGTTACTCAGTCAGAATTATGAGCCAAAATAAAAAGTCACGATATTTCTAAAATTAGATTTGAAAAAGTGAGGTCAGTTGTTGATGTAGCAGCCTATCAAGACAATGTAAATTTCATGAGCTTGGAAAACAGCCTGAATACATCTTTCAAACAGTTTGAAAACAATCTCCCAAAGGGATGTCGCAAATCAAACTTTGTCTTTACAAAAGCAAACCCTCATCTGGGCAAGATGAAATACCCACATCAGTAATCAAAATAGTGTACAATATCATTTCACAACCACAATCAGTTATCATAAACCAATCTTTTAAGCACAGATATTTTCCCAATGTATCAAAATATGCTAGGATGAAACCACTATTCAAAAAGGGATCCATAGAAGATATGGGGAATTACTGGCACAGTTATCTTCTGCCAGTACTTTATCAAGTCTGTGAAAAGATTTCAAGAAAACAAATTCAAAAATTTCTTACTGTAAATGACGATTTTTAAAATTAGTTCTGATTCCATTGACAGATTGATAGATTGACAGATTGACAGAGTGATCCATAGATCGATCGACAGATTGAATGACAGATTGATCGATAGATTGATCTGTAGACGACTGTCAGATTGGTCAGTACATTGATCGACAGATAGATCAATAGATCGAATGATGGAAAGACAGATACAGATCGACAGATAGATAGATGAGAGATCGAAAGACTGACAGATTGACAGTTCGATAGATCTATAGGTGGACAGCAGGACAGAAGGGTAAATCGATAAATCTGTTGATCGACAAATCGATTGATCGATAGATGAGCAGGTTGGTAGATCAACAGATTTACAGATCGATAGATCCACTGATTGACTAATCGATTGATCAGTTGATGACAATTATTAAAAGTTAGTTCTGATTCAATTGACAGATTGACAGATTGATCTACAGATTTATCGATAGATCGTACTATAGGCTGATGGATAGATAGTCTGACATGTACGTCGACTGTTTGATACATTGTTCGGTCATTGTATCGATCGGTAGTCAGTTCGTTAGATCTATAGATCAATACATCTATAGACAGACATATCGACGTAACGACACCAACAGATGGACATGTCGACTGATCGACTGTTGACTCGTAGACTGACGAACTGACAAATGGATCCACTGATCGACAGATCGACAGATCAACAGATTGACTGGCTGACTGACTGACTAATCGACGGAACGACTGTTCTACTGACAGACATTTTGACTGTTCGAATGATTGACAGATGGAGTTATCGACGGACCTACTGATCGACTGAATGACTGATCGCCTGATTGGCTCACTGACTTATGTTTGATGATTTATCGATTGATCGAGTGATAGATTCTTCGTTTGGTGATTGATCTATTTGTCAAGTAATCAGTTGGTCAACGGATCAGATGATCAATAGTTCGGTAGAACGACAGTACAGTAGATCGATAGATTGGTAGATCGACTGCTCACTTGATGGATAGACCGAACGGTCCTGTTCTGTCACGATGCATCAGTCGCATGACATAGCATGCGTTCGACTCATATACAGCCACGTCTTCTGTATGTTATATAATGCTCTCTCTACTTGCGATCATTAATGTTGAACCTGTCAGTCATCAGAGGACTTTCATCTCATGTGTGATGAAACTTGACACATTCCTCTAAACGAACTATGATTTGTGTAATGTACTCTACCAACCCCCCCCCCCCCCCCCCCTGTTGCATCTTGGGTGTAAAATAAATCAAGACTTCAGCTTCATAATTAAGTTAGCGGTAGGTTCATGTGAGGCGCTGCAAACCCTGGGTATACATTTGCCTGACAGATGTGCTGTTTACAGAGTTAGTGACGGAATGCGTAGTAGTTTTCACATGTCGGACGCTGGTGCTATGCATTTATGTCTTTCCTTGTAAGAGGTATTCGCTGTTACTAACGATCATTTTATATAGGGCTGATGCAGGGATAGTATAATTTCCGAACCGTGATTGCATGTGAACAGTGGGTGCTATACATCTCCCGAAAGCTATATTGTGCTTGTATCATGCAGAGCAAATATTTTACGGAAGTAGTTTTTTCGTTTTAGGATTCGATAATATAGTTTATCGTAGAGAAACCGGGAAGAAGGATTATGTCATGCACTTGAAATATATTTCTCACAATGGAATATTAACAATGCTACATTCTATATGACTAATACTTCAGAAGAGCAGGTGATCTAACATCATAACCCGTCTTAAGTGTAGAACGTTGTAGCCTTGGTAGTGCGTGTGTTTATGTTCTCTCTCACCAACACCTTCCAGATACCGATCCCAGAATCTAGAACAAATCTTTAAAGTTGATAGCTTGGTTGATTTACGTAAAAATGCGTCGAACTCCATCCGTCTGGAGCTCCATTGTGCACAAAAATCATTCACTTCTTGTTATTCTTAACTGTCTATTACATCACGACACTTTGAAATCTGTTTCTGTACATCGATACGGAATGCTAAGCTCCTCGACATGAGCGCATCTCGAGAAATCTTCTGCCCTTGGATGGGTGAGGACTCGGAAAGCTCCATTCATTCACGAGAAGTAGAGTGTAGTGGTCTACGTCTGATCGGTTGCAGATTAATTCAGTAACGGTGTTGCAGGGCGGGTTGGTTAATGACAATGTGATGAAGGTCTTTCTAATTTTACCCTAAGACAGCGAGAATGCTCTGTGATTCTCATACGCAGAGAGATAGATCGTAAATTAAGCACTGTGCTCAAGGTGTTAGAAATATGTAGAGTGCTGTCTGGCATACTTTGATGGTTTATGTGTTCGAGAATTAACAAAATGGTTCCAATGGCTCTGACGACTATGGGACTTAACATCTGAGGTCATCAGTGCCCCAGAACTTTTAGAACTACTTAAACCCAACTAACCTAAGGACATCACGCACATCCATGCCCGAGGAAGGATTCGAACCTGCGACCGTAGCGAAGCGCGGTTCCAGACTGAAGCGCCTAGAACCGCTCGGTCACAGAGGCCGGCGAGAAATGACACTGAATGGATGTACTCTGCAGTCATCTATCAGTTAAACTCACACTGATACTCGCAAAGTAGAGAAGGGGCGGTTTAGCTATGATACCGAAATTTTGGGAACATGCTGTCACATCATTGGCTGGTCTAAAAATTACCGTAAAATTGCTAAAATTGTTCACGCTATCAACTGTGATGCTTATTATTACAGCACATCGAAGGTTTCTTTTCCGTTGTTGATTACCACATGATGATTGACTGACATCGCTTGTTTGAGTTGGGGAATGAGTTTTGTGGATGAGGGAAACCTTCTGGGGGTTGCTAGTTCCGAAACAGTGATCACGTACAGGAGTGCAATATGAGGAATCAGTCGTAAGGGAATGCAGAGCCATCATCTATTCCGTCACTGTGACAGACGAGCTTAAATTTAGAGGTCGTCTATCATTTTCGGACATCAGTTTGGAAACACTCCACAACACAGCCAAACTCTTCTAGTTTTCTTATCTTGTAACTGTCTTTTATTTAAAATCATCCACCGTATGTCGCGTGTTATGGTAGCTGCACTAACAAACAGATTTACACCATGCGATGTCGGGTTTTCTGCGAGAGGGCGTGAATCAGAGCATGTTAATGACAGTTTAGGACCTGACACAGTCCTCTAAGTCATGGCAGAAAAACAAAACGTATGGCAGCGTACAAAGCGTGTTAGAAAACAATGTTTCAAACAACGACACAGGGTCGCATGGAACGTCTCCTGCAACTTACAGCAAAATCTATGGGATACGGTCACCATCCCACAGTACAGATGATTATACCTTAAACTGCCCTCTGCAATGGATCAAAAGCTATATATATAATAGGATCGTCCCGCACAGGCAGCAGCAGTTTCACAGGTAAATTCGATGACGGACAGCGTGTCCCGTTAGGAATGCTATTCTGGGGAGCATCACAACAACTCTCTCTCTCTGTACCGGATCCACATCGCAGCTATATGTCATTTCGCCTGAAACAGCACATAGGTGAGTCCTATATCGGATGAAGTTAGTGGAGCTTTTATAGTTCGTAATTTTTCTCTGTTGGATTGTACAGAATGATGATAGCATGTTATACTGATAGATCTGAATGGACGCGGATCTCCTTCGGACAGCAGTATCTGTATTTAGTTTGGAGAAGTACTACATTGCGCACATTTCCACCGAATGGTCAAAACACGGTCCTGTTGCACTAACCCGAGTCGTTCTGTTTCTACATGGGTTTCAGAAGATGGTGGAGATGTCTGTCTCCGACTTCTGCTCAGTTCCGACATAAATTGGAATGATTACATGCGCAAAGCTGTAGAAATGGGAGCAGTTGCAAGATGTGTAGGGGCTGACTGAAACCAGTTTGGAATTTTACTGTAGTAGACAGGTTCGAGAAATGTGGCTCGTTTCGAGATATGGGAGTGCCAGATATGTGATTGAGTAGTGGTTGTAATCATTAAAGTGTCAATAGGATCCAATGGATGTATGTGCTTGAATGGAAAGACCTGATTCCAAATCATAATATCGTTTCTAGTGGATAGCGTAACACTAGAGATCTGAAATGCTAGTGTACATTTTCTTACGACCTCAATCAGCACACCATCAGTGGATATATCATCGAACCTCCGACATGAGATCGAGACAGAATGCGCTACAAATACAGTAGAAATATCTAGCAGCGGTGGCGTGAGGGATTCGCAGATACCGGTTTCATACCACGTTCCTTAGCCGAGTCACTTTCTAAATTGGGTAAATTTATTGAAAGGTTGCACGGTCGGCGACGTGTAGGCGCGTAATTGGTCTGATTCTATATACTCCTGCGTTGGCCGTCACGGTATTTGTCTGGACAAAAAACCACCTCATTCAGAGGTAATGTCATAACTCGATTTGTAAAGCGAGTAGAGCTTTTAACATTGATACTTGTATACACATGTAGAATCAAGACCGCTTGTGACAGTAAAATACAGTAGTTGTTGGGATCGGGTTTTTATAACATCTGGCGGTAAAACCTCTTTTTCTAGGACACGGTGGTAGCACTCACAAGAAAAACTTATGAGATCTGACCACCCATTGTTGATTTTCTCTCAGTATTATTTCGTATCGCCAGTCATTAGTTATAGACGAAGTATTATACTTAGTAATGGGGGGTGCATGATATGTTCGCATTTGAGCATCAGGCTTATAAAGTATGTGTTTGTATTCCGACAAGTGCAAAGGAAATGAATATTTGCTGTTGTAAAGAAGGTATACATTTGACGTGGAGTACTGTGATAGCATGGGAAGACTATGGCAAGTCATCAAAATGGGTACCGATATATCTATTACCAGAGCCACAGCCGTCAGCGGGGTGTATTTGCGATACTTTGCTCATTTACGAGTGTCATTCAACTGAGACCGCAATGGTAACATTTAGTTGTTAAGTACAGGGATAAAATATATATATGTGAACTATTTCATAGGATCATTCTGTCTCTATGTGTGTGCTTGCCCTGCAGCGCCAGTGACCTGTGCGGGAATGATAGACGTTTCCCGTTAACGGCAGCAGTTGTCCGAATGCAAAAGCCTGTTGAAATGCAGGAATGTATCTCAGTTAACTTTACCGTCCTCTAGAGGGCAGAATAGTGAACTAATACTTAGTATGTGTTGCTCAGCTTTCTTGATCGCGTGAAAATTTGAGAAGATCGAATATGGAGGTGTATTTGCGCTGGACCGTTATTCCCTCACACGTAAATTGTTCGGTTGATTGCTTCTGCACATTTCGCGCCTTTATTTAGTGGAGGGAACATCGATTGTGGTGTGTGCATCTAGCAGATGAAAGAGACGTTTGCTTGTTCTGTAGACATGAGAAACACCTTAGTTAACTTTGTAAATTACAGGGATGATTTGGAATCTGTTACATCACCGACATTGGTATTCGCGAGTGGAAATATCATTTTCCTCTATTCGTTTCGAGTCCGCACGTAAAGGTTTTCGCAGAAGGGATAAGCGCTGAAGTTTCAGATTTGCAGACCACGCGAAAATACATGTGTTCTTGTAATCCCAGAGTCTGGAGATGTGTGTAGAAAAAAGCAAGCAAGCAAGCGGGTCCGGACCGGAAACAGTAAAGCGTTTGTGTCGTGAGGGACGAGCCCGAATTTGTAGAACAGTTGTGAGAGTGACTTCGATCCACTGAGGGCGCTCTGGTCACTCGGCGGGAGTCGATGACCGCCGACCTCGCAGAGGGATACCCAGTGCTGCGAGGAGTATATACATTGGTGTCTGTCTTCGCGGTATATGTTCAAAAAGTTTTCGGGCTTGCAGCCGGTCGTCGTAAACTTCATTGCATGATATCTCGGCTGGACAACTGCCAGCCATCTTCAGGTGAGCCGAACGGGGACTGACGAAGACGGTCTACGCTTCGTCTTCTATACTGTGCTGATGGTAATGCTGCGCATGCGTTGCAGTCGCGGAGACAGAAGGACCACACCGTCCAGCGACAGCGCACTCGCAGGTGGAACTGCAAGACTCAGCTACCGAAGGTATTGTCACTGGCCACAGATATCGAAGTCTTCTAGCGTCCTCGTCTCGAGCAAATTTTTAATATGACGGGATTCCAAGCGTTATTCAATTGGTAACCACTGTCATGGTTCATCAGATTTTCCGCGCTGCATATTTCAACGGATTCTTTAACAATGGAGTCCCAAAAAGTTGTTGCTGTGGCCAAAATCGAAGTTTTGTCGTACTCCATTGAATGTCCGTTGGAATGCAATGTTCCGCAACTGCAGGCCTATTGAGTTGCAGTAGGCGAGTGCAACGATGATATTCCGTACAACGCTCTTCCACTGTACGCATTGTGTGTCCTATATAGGCCATACCACATTGACACGGTATTTTGTAAATTCCCGCCTTCTGCAGTAACAAATCACAAATCATCCTTCACCGATCCCAGCAAATATGAAATCTTACAATGTGGACAAAAAACCACTTTCACATGAAAATTATTAAGAATCCTCACTATATTGAAGGAGATATTTCCAACGAAGGGAAAAAAGCTAGCCAGCAAGATGGAAAGAAAAGCTAGGGACTTGGTTGGCGCGTTCTCCTCTTTGTCCACATCCTGGTTCCTGGTTCTAGTTGAGAAGGCCCTGTTAATTTGCCGGGTCCAGTATCCTTTGTCTATGAACACCATCATTAAATGTGCAAGTTACTTAGGCAAATTCTCTGCATCCGACACCGTATGTGCCCTGTGCACAAGGGTTTTAAATACGCTCATGGTTTGGGATGGATGATGGCAACTTGAAGAATGCAAGTACAAGTCACTGTTCAAAATATTCCTGGTTAAACATAAAATAGCCGGGCGGTGTGGCCGTGCGGTTTAGACGCTTCAGTCTGGAACCGCGTGACCGCTACGGTCGCAGGTTCGAATCTGGCCTCGGGCATGGATGTGTGTGATGTCCTTAGGTTAGTTAGGTTTAATTAGTTCTAAGTTCTAGGCGACTGATGACCTCAGAAGTTAAGTCGCATAGTGCTCAGAACCATTTGAACCACTTTTTGAAACATAAAATAAGTTGAGGAAAGAGCATGTCTTAACAAACCAGTGACATTAACAGACCCTGCCCCAATGCCTTCACCGTTTCTGTGCATGCGTGAATGCAGAATACTCGGAAGTTTAAAACTCTGCACTCGACACTGTCTGTAGTTCGTTGACGCCACAGACACACTTGTGGCTGATGTTTAACACGCACGTGCTTAGAGTAGTCCATTTATACCAGAAAGTCGCTAGTGTAAAACGGGCTTCACTCTCAGTGTCCTAAACGGTCATTAGTAATTTCGAGTGGCAAGTGAGCTCTTGTGAAATGCCCTGCGTTGCTATAAGGAGTCCGGCAAAGTGCTTAAGAGACAACTGGGAAGCCATTGTCAGAAGAATGGACAAATTAAGTGGAACATCTTTAATGGCATTCAGGAGTGGTTAACACGACAGGAGCTGTAGGAGAAATAACACAGACATAGATAATCACCGTAATACGTAAAACTAATTTACGTTGAGTTTAGTGGTAATGTAGCGATCAAACAATTAAATGAAGCAATGATTAAGCGGAAGGATCAACAGGATCAGATTAGACCAGTGATTCCCAAAGATCAGATAAGATCAGTGATTTCCTAAGAGATCTACAGCGATCCTCAGGGTCGACTTCAAGCTGCAAGGAGTCCTTATCAGCAAAAAAAGAACAAAAATAAAAAAATAGTGGTTCATCAAATGTAAATGCGGCCCAAGATTTAGGCTGGTTGCACGAAAATTCTTCTCATCCAGCTGAATCTTGATCAATAGGTTTGTTTATAAATAATAAATCTTCTGCTACCAGTCACGATTTTTTATTTTACTATTCGCACGACGCGTTTCGAGAAATAGTTCTCATTTTCATGTGCGTTTCTTTGATGTGTGTTAAGCCATTTCTTTTGATGTTGTCAGTGTGTGTGAGTCTGCTTCATTTTGTTGGCTTTTAAGTTTTCTGATGGTTCATTTGTGTAGAGTCTCACATACACTTAGCATCACACACAGCTTGTACACTTTACACATCGAAAATATCTTATATAAACAAAACAGTTACAAAGATCTTCTTACACGTAGTTCACAGAGATAACATTATAGGTCTTCCACAGATTATGATATGCTTTTGTACAGAGGTTATTTATCTTAACAGTTTGGCTCATGAATTATTTATATTGATTTTACAATTTTGCTTATTTATATGTTTTACTATTTTTATTTAAGTATATTATCGAAACATCTGAAGAAATTCACTGATTCACTTTCAAGCTTTTCATTTAATATTTTATCTTCATATTTTCTGTAATGTGAAAATATCTCCAGTTCTTCAAGCAAATCCATTTTATGTCCTTTATTTAGTCGGTGGAGTACTTTGACATTTTGCTCTATTTTTCCAAATGGATGTCCTGTATTATGTATGTGGGTTGCTATTGCTGATGTAGTGTGTTTCTTGTGTGTGTATGCTCTAAAGTGCTCTGTGTATCTGGTGTTGATATTTCGGCCCGTTTGTCCTACGTAGAACTTGGAGCATTCCTGGCATGTTATCTTGTATATTCCAGAGTCTCAATATAGATCATGATTACACTTTATAGCAGGTATTAGTTTTTGGTGTAGTTTATTGGATGTAGAAAACCCAATTTTTACTCTGTGATTTTTGAAAATATTTGCAATCTTCTGTGATACATTGCCTATGTATGGAATGCTAGATATATATTTGTTTTTCTCTTTTTCTTCTGTGGTGCAGTTTGTACCTGGGTTTATCTTCACTTTGTCTAAGATTGTGTCAACCATGGAAGCATTGTAACCATTGGCAACTGCAATCTTCTTCACTGTGTTTATTTCTTGTTGCATATTGTCCTGGTTCAATGGTATTTTTGTTGCCCTATGCAGCATTGACCTGTATGCTGCCTGTTTATGGATATTTGGGTGACATGAGGTTGCAGGTATTGTGGTGTCAGTCATTGTGTTTTTCCTATAAATTTTGAATGTGCATGTGTTGTTGTGTTTTGTAATATTTAGGTCAAGAAAGTTGATACTTTTATTTTGCTCATGTTTCACTGTAAATTTGATTTTCTCATTTAGGTTATTGAAATGATTAAGAATGTCTGTGATGTCTTTGGTATCTCCTTTCACTAACAGTAGTGTGTCATCTACATATCTCCTATAAAATTCTATTTCCCTTAGGCAAGGTTCTTGGCTGTCAAATAATTTTTGCTCTAGGTGATTTATGTATATGTCAGCTATGGTACCGGATATACATGACCCCATTGCTAGGCCATCTGGTTGCTTATAAATGTTGTCATTAAAGGTAAAGTAGTTGTAACTTAGGGTTAGCTGAAGGAGTTCCATAAATTCGACAATCTCTGTGTATGAAAGTTTCTTGTGTTGCATAAGGTTCTTTTGTATTACTGTTAGAGCTTCTTGTATGGGTATGTTTGAATAAAGGTTGGTGATGTCAAGTGATATAAACTGTGCATCTTGGGGGAGCTTTCTGGTTCTTAGTTCTTTGGCTAGAATCATGCTGTTTTTTATAGAATATGTTGTTTCATATGTATAATTTTCATCAGTATGTTGTTCAGTTTTTGTGACAGTTTGTATGCTGGGCTGTTTATAGAGTTGACCACGGGACGTAGCGGGTTTCCATTTTTGTGTATTTTTGGCTGTGCTCTTAGGCGTGGTGCTTTTGGATTCATATTTGTAAGGTATTTCTTTTCAGTTTCTGTCAACAGGAAATGTGTGTTCTTTAATTGTTCCTTAATTTTACTTTGGAATTGTTTGGTTGGGTCTTTTTCAATGCGCTGAATGTTATTAGCAGCAAAAAATTCATTTGTTTTGTCTATGTATTCTTTTTCTTTCATGGCAACTAATGTATTACTTTTGTCTGACTTTATAACTATGGATTGGTTGTTTTTCAGTTTATTATTTATAGATTTTAAAGTTTTTGCATCATTTATTGTATATTTAGATCTAAACTTATCTTTATTCATTTCTTTCTCAAGAAGCTTGCTTACTTTGTGACCTATTATTGCTTTTGTGTTGGAATTTAATTTTGCAGCATCTGCTGCACTTTTAGTTGCAGCTATAACCTGTTTCAGTGTATCGTTGTTGAGGTTAGGTTTTACGTTGTATTTTAGTCCTTTTTGGAGTAGATCGTTTTCTCTTTGGTTGAACTTTATGTCAGTGTTGTTCACCACTCTACTGTAAAATGTGTGTTTGCTTTTGTCAGTTATCTCAAGGTTGCATCTCTTGTCTTGTTTGGATGTCAAGGTCTGTAGTTTCTTGTTATGTGTGTTGCAAATGGTGAAGTACTCCTTGTCGACTATGTCCTGAATATTCCTGCAAATGCTGTCATAAACTGTAGGTTCCATGTTGTTTGCTGCTTCTATCTGCATTTTGAGTAGCTTTCTGTTTAGTAAGTCCTTTTTCTTATGTAAATGCCTTATTTCGGTTTTCAGCCAGAGTTTTTCTGCTTTGTGTTTTATAAGTTTTGCTATGTTGCTGCTGGAAAATATTTTCACTTTTATATATTTCGGAATTATGCCTAGTCGTTGACAGTGCTTGTTGAATCTTATGTGTGCAACTGTTTTTAGTACTTTCATTTTGAGGTTTTTGTTCCATTTATAATGGATCAATTCAGATGAATCTTGATCCTCTGTGCGTCACTGTTCGCCTCATCTGCATAGGGAGGATGGATCAACTCTTCATATCTGCTATCCTGTTCGCAACATTCGGTGACATTATTGTTTTTTTAGCTCAATTGAGTGGAAACACTATATACCGCTATCCGTGATCGGCCGGGAAACGTTCAGACATGTATTAATGTGTGACATAAAACAACATGACACAACAATCACTTCACAATGGCTACGTATTCTAGGTTATTACGTCGCTGATGTTGGCCGCGGTAGAACGCAAAACATTAGCTGGAAAAAGTCAACAGACTTCCGCCGATCCGGAACTAGAAGCCCCTCGTTCTTCTCTCTATGAACAGATTATACTGAAACGTCCCCTTTGAACAATTATACAAGACTGTGCTTAAACTGACATACAATATTTTTAACGCAACGCAATCTGACTTTCAAAAATCCCTACAAAAGAATGGCCCTGACTAACATTAAACTATACCTTTCAGAAATCACTTACCTCACAAAAATCTTCATTACTCGAACTACTGCAATACAGCGAGCGCCACTACTGCCAGCTAAATAAAAGATTCAAACTACGGAAGGCACTAACTACTGATAGGGATAGTTAGCAAATGAAAGATATTAATAGAGAACAAACAATGTATTTACCTTAATAGTCATAATATATGTAGCAGTTCATGACAAATTACAAAACTCCGCCATCTCTCTCCCCACATCCACCACTGCTGGCGGCTCACCTCCAACTGCACAACGCTACGCGCTGTTCACATCCAGCTGCCGCTGCTCAACACTACAATGGCAGACAACAATGAAAACCAGCCACAGACAGCACACAGCACAGCCAGTGATTTTTTTATACAGAGGTGGCGTTACCAATAAAAAAACCTAAACAGCCTACTTACATGGCCCCCATGCTCCCCACAAAAAATTTTACAAATTGTTTTGGGCACTGGGCAATACATATTTGTTAAAATTTTTCATAATCGTAATTACAATCTCTAGTAGCTGTAGATGTAGGAAGTATGCAGCAGACCTCAGCAGTTACGGTGGCTAGGACAGTTGCAAAGTCTAAGAGAAAGAAGAAGGTTCTGCTGTTAGGTAGTTCTCATGGTAGAGGTGTAGGCCAGCAGTCGCAGGAAGTTTTGGGGAGTGAGTACCAGGTCACCAGCATTGTGAAGCCTAATGCAGGATTGGCTCAGGTGACTTTTAACATAGGGGGGTTATGTAGGGATTTTACTAAAGAGGATCAGGTAGTGATTGGGGGTGGGACTGGTAATAGTATTGATAGGGATGGGGAGCATGACATAGATGGTGACCTGGAAAAGGTAGCCACTCAGACTGGCAACACGAATGTGCATTTCGTGGAACTGTTTCAGCGTCACGATCGGCCTCATCTTAATACAGCCGTCAGACGTAATAACATGAGACTTGGGGGTGCGCTGATGACAGAAGGCATGAGTCACATTTCAGTGGTGTCGGTGGAGTCTATCAGTAGGACGGGTTTCACTAGACATGGCCTGCACCTCAACAGATATGGGAAGGGGAGGTTGGCAAAACTTATTGGTGACAGCATAGGTGGGGGTGGTGGGATCACTCATGGGAAAATTCCGGTAGTTGTGGGTGTTAGAGCTGTACCTTTTTTAGATTGAAGTCAGCTGATAGGTATTCCTGCTTGAGGGAAGTCTCTCTAACAAAGAAACCACTTTCTACAAAGCTTGGGTATCCGATTAATGAGGGAATTAGTATATTTCATCAAAATATACAAGGTATTAGAGATAAAGTTAGTGAACTGCTTATAGATGTTGACTCTGAAATTATTGGTATATCTGAACACTTCTTAAATAAGGAGATAATTCAGAGGCTTCCTTTACCAGGATACAGGTTGGCTGGCAGCTTTTCTAGGAGCTCTTTGCGGTGTGGGGGAGTAGCCATTTATGTGAAAAACGGTATCCCATTTGAGTCAATTGATGTTTCAAAGTACTGCACTGAAAAGGTGTTTGAATGTTGTGCAGGTGTGATTAAATTTAGTGGAGCTAAACTTCTTACTGTTGTTATTTATAGATCCCCAGACTCCGATTTCACAACAATTTTGCTAAAGCTAGAGGAGGTTCTTGGTTCACTTTATAGGAAATACAAAAAGTTAGTTATATGTGGTGACTTCAATATTAATTGTATAAGAGATTGTGCAAGGAAAAGGATGCTGGTAGACCTCCTTAATTCATATAATCTTATGCAAACCGTATTCTTTCCAACGAGAGTGCAAGGGAACAGTAGAACAACCATAGACAATATTTTTGTTCATTCGTCATTATTAGAAGGGCATTTTGTTAGCAAAAAGGTGAATGGCCTTTCACATCATGATGCACAAATTTTAAGTCTAAAAGATTTTTGTGCTGCAACACATGTTAAATATAGTTACCAACTTTTTAGGAAAGCTGATCCAGTTGCTGTACAGACTTTTGTAAACCTTATCAAGGAACAAGAGTGGCAAGATGTTTACAGTGCTGATACAGTAGATGATAAATATAATGCTTTCCTCAAGACTTTTCTCGTGCTCTTTGAAAGTTGCTTTCCGTTAGAACGTTCAAAACAGGGTACTAGCACAAACAGGCAGCCTGGGTGGCTGACTAAAGGGATAAGAATATCTTGTAGAACAAAGTGGCAATTATATCAAAACGTTAGAAACAGTCAAAATCTAAATGCAGCAGCCCATTACAAACAGTATTGTAAGGTGCTTAAAAAAGTTATTAGGAAGGCAAGAAGTATGTGGTATGCAGATAGAATAGCTAAGTCTCAGGATAAAATTAAAATCATATGGTCAGTCGTAAAGGAAGTGGCTGGTCTGCAGAGACAGGTCGAGAATATAGAATCAGTGCATAGTGGGGATGTCCGTGTTACTGATAAGTCGCATATATGTACAGTACTTAATAATCACTTTCTGAATATAGCAGGTGAACTAAATAGAAACCTAGTCCCAACAGGGAATCATATAGCACTCTTAGAAAAAAGTGTTCCGAGACTGTTACCTGAAATGCTCCTCCATGATACTGACAAGAGGGAGATTGAGTTAATAATTAAATCACTAAAGACCAAGAACTCTCATGGATATGATGGGGTATCTAGCAGAATACTGAAGTATTGTTCCACGTATGTTAGCTCAGTACTTAGCCATATCTGTAACTTTTCCTTTAGGAGTGGTCGGTTTCCAGACCGATTAAAGTACTCGGTATTGAAGCCACTTTATAAAAAGGGAGACAGGGATAATGTTGACAATTATAGACCTATTTCTATGCCATCGGTGTTTGCTAAAGTTATCGAGAGGGTTGTATATACAAGGTTACTGCAGCATTTAAATTCACATAATTTGCTGTCAAATGTACAGTTTGGTTTTAGAAATGGCTTAACAACTGAAAATGCTATAGTCTCTTTTCTCTGTGAGGTTTTGGACGGATTAAATAAAAGGTTGCGAACGTTAGGTGTTTTCTTTGATTTAACGAAGGCTTTTGACTGTGTTGACCACTATTACTGCAGAAGTTGGAACATTATGGAGTAAGGGGAGTAGCTTACAATTGGTTCACCTCCTACTTTAAGAACAGAAAGCAGAAGGTAATCCTCCGCAATATTGAGAGTGGTAATGATGTTCAGTCGCAATGGGGCACTGTTAAATGGGGCGTTCCCCAAGGGTCGGTGCTGGGGCCACTGCTGTATCTTATTTATATAAATGATATGCCTTCTAGTATTACAGGTGATTCAAAAATATTTCTGTTTGCTGATGACACCACCTTGGTAGTGAAGGATCTTGTGTGTAATATTGAAACATTATCAAATAATGTAGTTCATGATATAAGTTCGTGGCTTGTGGAAAATAATTTGATGCTAAATCACAGTAAGACTCAGTTTTTACAGTTTCTAACCCACAATTCAACAAGAACTGACATTTTAATCAGACAGAATGGGCATGTTATAAGCGAGACGGAACAGTTCAAGTTCCTAGGCGTACAGATAGATAGTAAGCTGTTGTGGAAAGCCCATGTTCAGGATCTTGTTCAGAAACTAAATGCCACTTTATTTACCATTAGAACAGTATCTGCAATAAGTGACATTTCAACACGAAAAGTAGTATACTTCGCATATTTTCATACGCTTATGTCATATGGTATTATTTTTTGGGGTAATTCTTCTGATTCAAAAAGGGTATTTTTGGCTCAAAAACGGGCTCTTCGAGCTATGTATGGTGTAAGTTCGAAAACCTCTTGTCGACCCCTATTCAATAGTCTGGGAATTTTGACATTGCCCTCACAGTATGTATTTTCTTTAATGTCGTTTGTTGTTAGCAATATTAGCTTATTCCCAAGAGTTAGCAGCTTTCACTCAGTTAATACTAGGCAGAAATCAAATCTGCATGTGGAATGCACTTCCTTGACTCTTGTGCAGAAAGGAGTGCAGTATTCTGCTGCATCCATTTTCAATAAGCTACCACAAGAACTCAAAAATCTTAGCAGTAGCCCAAACACTTTTAAGTCTAAACTGAAGAGTTTCCTCATGGCTCACTCCTTCTATTCAGTCGAGGAGCTCCTGGAAGAGCTAAAAAATTAAGCAAATTCCAGTGTTACATTCTTGATTTTCTTTATTTAAACTAACGACTTGTCGCCTGAATATGTTTCTTATATTTCATTTTATCTGTTTCTACAATCGTGTTATAATTTCATGTATTGACTCGTTCCATGACCATGGAGACTTCTCCTAAATGTGGTCCCACGGAACAATAAATAAATAAATAACAATAAAAAAAGAAATCAAATGCACACACTTATTGATACAATGTTGGTCAAAAGCTTTTCTCACAGTCCATAAAGATAGTTCTGATCATTCATCATAATAGTAATTACAGTTTTTTTCACAAAGTCTCATTAGTAAAAGAAATTGCACACAGAAGTAGTGGATTTCCATGCAGTCTTGAAGAAGTAGTGTTGTCCTTCAAACGGAAAGACAGTGCTGACTCTTGACATGCTGACAGGTAATGGGCCACAACAGAGCAAACCCACAGCAGAGTCATTCAAAGTTTTGAAGAATATTGGTAGGTAGGTCATCACAGAGCAGATCCACTGTAGTCCTGGTAGAGATTGTGGTATTGGTGGGCCATCAAAGATGCAGACCCATTATAGTCCTTGTATAGACGGCCAGCAGCCATCTATTGCGACTGTGCAGGTGCACAATCACCATCGAAGAGTCTTGCAGAGAAGATAGCAAGTCCATAAACCACCACTTATACACTCACGAAGTTTTTGGAATTGTCCTTAGAACCAGCAATGCTGTTATCCAGTCCCTTGCTGAATTAGTAACACACGTGCAAACACTATCAGTCCCTACTTCTCACATATTGTCCATATACTATGACCAACAGAAACGTGTGCAGTGAAATGTAACTTAATTTGAAGAACTGGTGTCTATACAATTATAAATTTACAACATGAAAATACAATTACAAAGGTACAAAATACATCATTAAAAAACATAACAATACAGATAACATTTGTAGTAACACAAGCTTTACAAAAGAATCGAAATAACATATACATCAGTGTTACAGGAATTATGACATGAGTACATACATAAAAGATCAGAGTAACTTTCGGAACATCAACTTCACACATGAGCATTAAAACAAAGCAGAATAAATAATGTCTAAACATCTTTACAAGATAAATAACATAGTATTTGAAAAATTCTACAACATAAATCTTATTAGCTAAACACTTAAAGACAGGAAAAAGACAAATACACAATGGTACATACACACATAGCAAAATAATACAAAAGGAAAGGACAGGGTTTGTTTTACTGCAGTATTTTGCATGGAGATCTCCTTTGGTTCATCATTATTCCCAAAAGTCCTATCTATACCTGATTTCTGTACTTTTTTTCGTATAACTCCTCAATGCATTTTTTTTCTATTGTCCATAGTCAGTTTCTTATGTAGTCTACTCCCTCTTAAGCTAACTTAAATCTACTGAGCTCAGATGCTAAACTAAGGGACGAGGCAATGCAGCAGCACAAAACAATTAACACACACAGCAATGATCAAAAATACAAATGGCGAAGCAAGCAGCATAAATTATAACTAATATAAGGCAATGAGCAGCAAACAAGAAAAATAAATCAGTAGTAAACTGGCTTAGCAGAGTAACACAAATTAAAATTCAGTAGCACTATGCCTGGCAAACAGCAGAAGCAAATGATATAACTAGTACCTAAACATGACAAAGCTCAAACAGAAAAATTTTTACACTAAAGACAACAACGCAGATAAGGGAAATGTCTATTCACATCTTAATGTCTATGTAAAGTTGTGCACCACCAGACGTTATTGTACCAAAAAAGTTACCAATTACTGGAAAAGAAAATTATGAATGCAGTTCCTGTGAAGGTAATAGTCTTTTTGTGCTCCCTCATTTTTTTTTTTTAAAATTATTATTTACTCGATCTGTAGACAGAAAATATTTATATTAGTACATCTATAAAATTCTATTTTAACCAATGCTGCAGTGCAGCTAGAAACTAGATATTAAACAAAATGAAAATATGTACAAAGGAAGGCATGAAACATCATTCATTAGCCATATGGCATTTCATAAGGCAGTAAAAATCCTCTCAATTCTCGAGAAAGACGCTTGTCATAATCAGGGGTGCAGATGTAAGTATCTTTCCAAGTAATGAGCGTGTCGTATTTGCGGTGCTTTCTACAAGGAATGTCAATAGCGAGGATAATGGCCTCCCTTTTTTTTCTACCTGTGCTTCTGAAAGGGGCACACGCTAATGGCTTTTTTTTTTTTTCAGGCGACTGTCGCCCAGCTGAGTGCCCATAACGATTTTCGTGCAGGTGGTCACTTAACTTTCTTACCGAAATATTTACGACAGCAGTTTCCGTTACAGTGACAGTCTCATACAAAAATATTTCACAGGTCAAGAATTTGGGTTACAAATCTGTAGAAACAAAATCCTATAAATATAACAGCGTCCAAAAAATTTACGCCAGCATTGTGATACATTCACGCATATACACACATTTCATAATTCTTAAAGTACGATTCTTGGTTTCCAACAACCTTTCACACAAATCAGTGTCCCTAACAAACTACTCATTATTCCTTACCTTATTCGTCGACACTTCTTCAATATTTCATCATAACAGATGCGTAGCATATTCAAATAACTCATATAGCATCAGCTTATTGATCATAACCATACCGCAACAGCATAATACACATAGTCATCGTAATAATAACATCATAACACCTCAGTCAACTCTCAAAATCGTCGTAACTTCCTCCAATAATTTCTAAGCTTAAAAAAAATTCTCTGCTCATGTCAAAAGTGTCAGCTGCCTCAAACGTACTTTAAAAATCATAATCCCATACCAAATACATCATTCAAAGCTCTCATAGTATCACAATGGTTCCGAAAAAATATGAACAGTTCACAAAGTACAGACAAAATACAATTTCGTAAGTGTGAAGTTACCCAACTGTGTAATTACGTAAACATCTGTCACTGACGTAGTAAAAAAAATGTTTCTCTCTCTCAGTTAAATGATCAGATAACTGTGTAATTCTGTCTTAGAGAAATATGGTACCGATGTGTAAAGTTGTATAAGCAAATACCATATTAGCTAGGGCTCCTTGTGCTTGCCAAACACATGGTACACAAAGTAGGCGTGTACCCCCCTGAGGATAAATGTAATTATATCCTCAAGTGTTACAGATTACAGCAATGGAATGAAATGTATCACGGAAAACTTTCTTTGTAATTCAAAAATCTTGAAAAATAAATGTTTTAAGTACAAAATTGATCACTCAAATGCGTGTCCTGTAGCGCTAAATGTGCGTCTTGCTGTAAGATAATTCTGTGGAAGTGTCGTAGTTATCGTCCTCTGTAAGCAAAGTTCTGCTGAAGTCAATGTACTTACCTCATCATAAACGAAAGTGAAATGCTTTGCGAATAGATATCGTAGTTATTATGTTTATTGGCGTGATGAAGAAATTACTGTACAATAACGTATTGTTATGCCACGAAAAAGGCTGTCTCATTGTTGCCGTACCACAAAAGTTACTACTAAAACATGTTTTACTTTCCAGAAGAATTCAGAAAAACTGTGCAGATATAAAACAGATACACCACAAAAGCAACGAGGTCAATTGTGTCACACATTAGTAGCGTTGTGATATAGTCGTGTAGCTGTCACATAAACTAACCACTGTGTCATCTGGTATCTCACAGAAAGTACTTTAAATCCAGAATGTATTTTCAAGTAAACCAAAATGTTGCATTAAAATTTCATTAGCAGTACCAGTATATGTTTTAAGTATGTGAGCCTTATGGTCGTTACGTAATCGTGTCACTAACAAGCAAGAATGTACACACACAATAACGCTGTGTCGTCAGTTTACTATAACAATGCATTCGTAATTTCTGTTTAAATTAGTTCTCTTGATTCTTGACTGGATATTTAACTTCAAACATTGTTGCATATTAACAGATTCTAAGTCTGACAAAGCATACTAGTAATGTAAAGTGAAAAGTTATACGGCAAAGACAAAGTTAAAAAGCAGATTATCTTTCAATAAACGGTTTTACATGTGAAATGTGGTGTAAACCTTTACTCTTCCTAGTACGCAGAGTTTCATCTTCAACGCAATTATCATGTGGTATACATCGGATTCTGTAAGGTCCATTGTAAACTAGAAAGAATTTGTGACTCAAGTGTTTCTTCTTATGTGACAATGAATGAGCTTTAATGAGAACTTTCTCACCAATATACAATTTCTTTGCATTTGCTTTACCGTGTAGTTTTCTCCTTTTGTCTGCTGCGGATTTTATATTTTTAAGAGCCAAATCAGTTATGTCTTTGTGTCGAAGTTTACGTGTATTCGGGAAAGGTACAAGCTCTCTGATTCTGTTCGGTGGTTCTTCATTCTTCAGTACAAGAATAGGTGGTAAAGCAGTGGAATCATGAGGCATTTCATTCAGCACATTTTGAAATAAGTGTAAATATCTGTCCCAATGCTGATGCATTCTGTGACAACAAAGTCTGCAAAGCTTATTGATTTCTTTCATAATCCTTTCAGACGGGTTGCAATGTGGTGAGTACAATGAAATAAAAGCAGGTTTGATTTTATGATTCCGAAGCATGCGTGACCAAACAGCAGATCTGAATTGAGGTCCGTTATCTGAAATGACTTTGCTAACGTGTCCAACTTCACGTAAGAAATTTTTAACAAAGGCGTTGGATACAGACCGTCCAGTGGCTTTACGTAACGGTGTGAAAGAAACAAATTTTGAAGTAAGTTCAACAGCGACTAGAACGTACGAAAATCCATTAGATGTTCTGACAAGCGGTCCCAAGAGATCAACAGCAGCAAATTCTTTTAATTTAGAAGGAATGATAGGAAACAACGAAGCACGATGTGAGATAGTAGATGGTTTAGCCTTTTGACAAAGTTTACAAATAGACAAGACTCTTCGAATTCTCTTTTCCATATTATTAAAATAACAAGTCGTTCGAAGAATATGATAACATTTTCGTGGACCAAAATGTACGTAGCTGAAATGAATGTACCAAATGAGCTTATTAACAAAATCGTCAGGAATGCAAAGTACCCATAGCTTGTCATCAACAGTGCAGCGTTTGAACAGTATGTTGTTTCTAACCAGATAATAATGCCGAATCTGTGTGTGTGTCTTTTCATGCCATTTGCTTTTGATGTCTTTCCAAATCGGATCTTTATCTTGTTCATGAGCAATGTCCTTTAAAGATGTGGTGATGAAGTTTTCAAAGGCGACTTTCTGAATGTAAAGAATACTGAAATTTTTCTCGAGGTTGCCTTCTGTGTTACTTTTCTCAAGCCCAGCCGGTGCGCGTGACAGTGCGTCCGCAACAATGTTCTCCTTCCCGGGAATGTAGACTATTGTGAAGTGGAATTCTTGCAGAAACAATGCCCAACGTTTTAACCTGTCATGATTTAATTTTGAAGACATAAGAAATTGTAATGCACGATGATCACTGTATACTTTTACGTGCTTACCAGAAAGAAAGAAACGGAATATGTTAAATGCCCAAACGATTGCTAAAGCTTCTAATTCAGTAACGGAATAATTCTTTTCGGATTTTGTTAGCACTCGGCTAGCAAAAGCAATGGTTTTCTGAACAGTAGTGTCATTTTCTGTGGCTTCTTGAAATAAGTGGGCACCAAGACCGACTTTAGAAGAATCCGTGCTAAGGCAGAAATCTTGTGACAGATCTGGATGAGCTAGTATTGGCGCGTTAAGTAGCGATTCTTTCCAAGAATTGAATTCCAACTGTGCTTGTTCGTCCCAGTTCCAAATAGTATTTTTTCCAGTGAGAGAACAAAGTTTTGGTGTAACAAGAATTTCCACATTCAGAAAACGACGGTAAAAATTTACGAGACCTAGAAAACTGCGGACTTGTTTTTTTGTGGATGGAACTGGAATGGCTCTGATTGCCTCTAACTTTTCAGGATCCGGCTGAATGCCTTCAGAAGAAATAATATGTCCCAAAAACCTCACCTTTGACCTACCGAATTCAGACTTTTTCAAGTTAACTGTAATTCCAGATTCTGCAAAAATACGTAACAAACTGTTGAGGATGCGATTATGTTGTTCCCATGAAGCTTCTGCTATTAGAATATCGTCCACATATAAGGTGATGTGACGTTTTAAGAACTCAGGTAATATGGAATTTAGCCTGCGAATGAATGCTGCCGAAGAAATGTTCAAACCAAAAGGAAGTTTCCGAAACTGATAACAAACGCCGAAACAAAGGAAAGCTGTGTATTTTCTACATTCTGGATGAAGTTCGATCTGATAAAAGCTGGATCTGAGATCAATAGAAGACAACACTTTTACACCATTAAAATTTTGAAGAAGTTGTTCCAACGTTTGCGGCCTGTCTGTTTCAGGAATGATGGTAGTATTGATTTGTCTCGAATCTAAGACAAGCCTGATCGATCCATTTTTCTTTTCAGCAACATGTAATGGATTGTTGTATGAGCTTACTGCAGGCTCAATAATGCCCTCATTAAGCATAGATTGTATTTCTGTTCTAACATGGTCCCTATAATGCGCCGGAATTATGTATGGTCTAACACAAAACTTAGTATGCTCACGAACACGAAATTGGTATTGAAATCCCTTGATTTTTCCTGTTTTGTGAGTAAAAACTGTGGAATGTGCTTGTAATATCTCAAAAAGGTCCTGCCTATCAGTGTCATTACAATTCTCAATTGTTTGAATTTTATTCTGAATTAACTCATTAATTGCAAATATGCCGTCGATATCATCCCTGTCAGTACTTGCAGAGTGACTGTTAGTGTCTAGTTCCGTAGAAAATTCCAAACTGTTGTCTAACAGAAGGTAAAGCCGATTAATTTCCTCGTCATGGTTTGAGAGCCAATCTTCAAATTTCAAAGCTATTGACTTACCTTCCTTCTCTAAACTTATTTCCGCATCGTGAAAGTTTAAGATTGCTTTGTATTCATTCAAACAGTCTACTCCCAATATAATTTCCGTCGACAATAATGGAACAATAAGAAAGTTCATAGAGAAGCTGTGGCTTTGGCAAAGGAATTCTAAATTGGTTTGTTGGCGTACATCTACACTTTTTCCAAAGATTGCACCTTGTAATTTAATCTTGCGTAACGGAAGTGTGGGGCAATCGTTCGATTTGTTGCACTTGCTAAAAGCTATTTCACTAATTACTGAAATGGGACTGCCAGAGTCAAGTGCTGCCGTAAATTTTACGTCATTTACTGTAATGTGAATCACAGGATATGCACTGTTATGTTTTACGTCGTGTTCCTGGAGTAAGATGTCCCTAATGTCTTCCATTTTTACGTAATTACTAGCTACGGCAGCTGCGTCGTCAGTTTCATAAGTATGTTTTGTGGCTGCCAGCGGTGTGAGTCATTGCCTATTGTCTCTTTGTTGGCGCGCGTCGTTATTGGGATTTGGAGACCTAACTTCTACAAATTCACCGTGACGAGAGGGATCTGCCCTGTTTAAATCCCGCCAGTTCTGATGCAATTCAGGTCTGTCGTTACGATCATATCGTCTGTCGTCATGCCGGTAGATTCCATAGTTTCTTTCTTGTCGGTCACGTGGTGGAGAATTTCTCCCTGAATCGTAACTGCGCGCTGGACCGTTGCGTCTAAAGTTATTCTGTCTCCCTTGATAATAATTATTTTGGTTCCCATATTGTCTGTTTCTCTGATTGTCCCTGTGATAGTCATTACCGCGGAGAGGTGATCTTTCCCTGTAATTATTACTACTCTGCCAACGGTTGTCGTACGGGTGGTGTCTATTTTGGTCACGATTTGCGTTGTAAGAATAGACCTGTCGTGTCCAGTTATTGTTTCTGTCGTCACGGAATTGTGACGGATGTGACCTGTAGTGATTGTTTTCCTGTTTTTGCATCCCGCGACTGTCTGTGTCAATTTCTAATTCTTGTAAGAGTCCCTGAAAAGCTTCAATGTCGTCTTTGCAACGTCCTGCCAAAATAATATGTCGTAAATGTTCAGGTAGTTTGATTAAGCAAATGCGGATGAGTTCTGAGGGGCTGTATGGGTTTGAAAGATACTGATTCTTATGCAACATGTCTTCAAAATATGTCACAAGACTGGAAAATTCAGATTGTTCGAAATGTTTCATCATTATGATGCCATGTTTTACTCGGTCTTGTGTGGCTTGAGACCAATATGCTGAGAGGAAGGCATGGTAAAACTCTCCTTCACTGTGGCAATCGTGAATGACCGATCGCATTCCTACAGCTGGTTCATTCTCTAAGTAGCCACACATAAATTATAATCTGTGTTCTAGCGACCAGTTGGGAGGAAAACAATGAGAGAATTTATGGAGCCATGCTTGTGGATGAATGTCGTTGCCAGAATTCTTAAATGTTTTGAATTTACGTGTAGTAATGAAAAGCTTATAGTCAAAATCATCGTGTCGGCGAGTCGCATGTCGGTCATTGTTACATCGTGTCGGCGGTTCAATCTCAAAATTCGGTGCACATCGCCAATTTCTTTCATAATTTCCGAAATGCGCTGTGTTATTATTTTGTGGCTGTTCCGTATTTCTATGTCCCTCTTCCCATATTGGGGCGCGAGTGTCCTCTGAAATACATAATTCTTGTATTACCTGTGTCAGCTGATCTTGTACTTCCCGGATTTCTCTTTTGTACTGTGTATTGATTTGATTTTAATTTTGTTTGAATTTTCTAATTTGTGTGCACTCTTCTGTGTCATTCAGATTATCATCCACCTTCGTAGATAAATTAGTGACCTGATCCGAAAGTTCGGCTACTTTCTCCGATAGTGAACACATTTCCTCAGTGTGTTTTTCTGAACCAAGTTTCAGAGTGTCCATTTGTGTTGAAATCGAATCTACTGTGTCCTTTAAGTTTTCTTGAGTATTTGCAAGTTGCGTAACCGAATCGGTATATGCAACTGAGTCAATTTTAGCTTGCAAGGTGTCGTGATTTTCATGAACAATAGTTTGCAGTTCTTTCATGGCTGCTTCGTGATTCTGTAATGCATTTTCATGACGCGAAAAAATAGGTTGGAAATGCTCACAAATTTGTGTTTTTACGTCATTACAGACTTTTTGACATTTCGATTCGATGTTATGTAACTCAGTAGTTAAATCTTCACGTGTGTGTTCAAGTGTGGTGTCTAACTTTTGAAGATTTTGTTCCATTGTGTCTAACTTTTTTAAGATTTTGTTCCACTGTGTCTAACTTTTGAAGATTTTGTTCCATTATGTCTAACTTTTGAAGATTTTGTTCCATTGTGTCTAACTGTAGCTGTGTTTATCTCTGATTTTGTTTCATTTGTTGCATTAATTGCAATAATGCTTTTCGGCAGTAATTTGCACCGGCAACATTCACATTTTGACAAACAGGAAATGTGTCTTGACTTATCTGAGAAAACGGTGAGGACCCAAAACCTGAATCTACAGTATTTGCGAGATTGTTTCCTGTCATTTCGGATTCCTGAGGCGAGCTGTTGCCGACCGATCGATCGATAATGCTTCCCTGTTCAGTAATTGTTTCACTGTTTAAACCATTATTTGCAACCCGCTCCATTTCCCTATGCGCAATTACCAAATTACTACTTTGAACATTAGTTAATTCATTACTCTGCGGCGCTAACACACTGCTTTCGTCTTCACTGTCATTTCTCAGTTTACTTTGGAGCCCAGTATTACGTTTTTCACACGCCACAATTGTCACAATATTTCACACGATAACACAGAAAAGCACAATTTGAAGAGCAAAATAAAATAACATAGCAATGGAAATAATTTCTACTTAATTGCAAGCGCAGCTGCGAAATACTTGGTGCAAATCTACATGCATGCCACAACTGTTTTACTGTACAACAACGAAAAACTACAACTACAATGGAAACTCTCTCTATAATTATGTGCTAGCAATAAACAAAAGCTACACTAATTACACAAACTACAAGAAAAAATCAGAAGATTCCAGTGAGGTATCCTGGCAGGGTCGCCATATGAAACGTCCCCTTTGAACAATTATACAAGACTGTGCTTAAACTGACATACAATATTTTTAGCGCAACACAATCTGACTTTCAAACATCCCTACAAAAGAATGGCCCTGAGTAACATTAAACTATACCTTTCAGAAATCACTTACCTCACAAAAATCTTCATTACTCGAACTACTGCAATACAACGAGCACCACTACTGCCAGCTAAATAAAAGATTCAAACTACGGAAGGCACTAACTACTGATAGGGATAGTTAGCAAATGAAAGATATTAATAGAGAACAAACAATGTATTTACCTTAATAGTCATAATATATGTAGCAGTTCATGACAAATTACAAAACTCCGCCATCTCTCTCCCCACATCCACCACTGCTAGTGGCTCACCTCCAACTGCGCAACGCTATGCGCTGTTCACATCCAGCTGCTGCTGCTCAACACTACAATGGCAGACAACAATGCAAACCAGCCACAGACTGCACACAGCACAGCCAGTGATTTTTTTATACAGAGGTGGCGTTACCAATAAAAAAACCTAAACAGCCTACTTACAATACTCTAAGGTGACCTAAAATCCTGAGATACCTCCTAATATTGCGCGGAGCTCCTTTTACCCGGGACAGTGCAGTAACTCGATATGGCGTGGACTCAAAAAATCGTTGCAAGTCCTGTGCAGAAATATTGAGCCATGCTGCCTCCACAGCCGTCCATAATTGCAAAAGTGTTGCTGGTGGAGGAATGTGTGCACGAACTGACCTCTCGATTACGTCTGATAAATGTTCAATGGGACTGATGTTTGGCGATCTGGGCGGCTAGTTCATTCCCTGGAATTGTCCAGAATGTTTCTCAAATTAATCGAGAAGAATTGTGGCCGAGTGTCATGACACCGTATCATCCCTAAAAATTCCATCACTGTTTTGGAACACAAAGTTCATGAATAGCTTCAAACTGCCTCCAAGTAGCGGAAAATAACTATTTTCAATCAATGACCGTTTCACTTGGCCCAGAGAACCTACTCAATTCGATGTAAATGCAGCCCACATTATTATGGAGCCGCCATCAGCTTGCACAGTACCTTGTTGAAAACTTGGGTCCACGGTTTCGTGGGCGTCTGCGCCACAATCGAACGCTGTCATCAGTTCTTAACAACTGAAACTGGGACTCGTCTGACCGGCCACAGTTTTGCAGTAGTCTCCACTCCAACCGATATGGTCGCGAGCCCAGGGGAGGTGCGGCGGGCGATGTTGTGCTGATAGGAAAGGCACTCACGTCGGTCGTCTTCTGCTACAAGCCATCAACGCCATATTTTGCTTCACTGTCCAAACGAATACGTTCGTCGTACGTCCCACATTGATTGCTGCGGTTATTTCACGCAGTGTTGCTTATCTGTTAGCACTGACATCACTACGCTAATGGCGCTGCTATCGGTCGTTAAGTGAAGGCCGTCGGCCACTGATTTATCCGTGGTGAGAGAGAGGTTATGCCTTAAATTTGGTACTCTCGGCACTCTCTTGAGACCATGGATCTCGGAATAACGAATTCCCTAAGGATTTTGGAAATGGGACCTCTCATGCATCTAGCTCCAACTATCAGTCAGTGTTCAAAGTCTGTTAATTCCTGTCATGCGGCCATAATCAAGTCGGAAACTTTTTTACTTCAGTCTCCTGAGTGTAAATAACAGCTCCGCCAGTGCACTGCCACTTTATACCCTGTGAAAGCGATAATAACGCCATCTATATATTTGCTTATCACTATCCCCTGGCTTTTGGCTCCTAACTGTAACTACTACCATATAAGTTAAAATGTGTAGGAGTGCCGGAGAAAAGTACGTAAATTCCTTTTTGTTAAATTTTCCTTTTGTATTTCCTTCGAATGCGTAGAGAAGCGACGATCATGCCTTCAGGTTCGGAGGACTAATTTTAATTGCAATGTCCTTTCACATTTATCTAAATAGCTTAATTTTTGTCCACAAATAACTGGTACTAAACATGACCGCATTTAAGAAGAAACAGCGCTGATTATTTGAAGTTTGGGTTCATTTCTTCGTTGTCGGACAAACGAGTACCTTTGTGTAGAGATGCTATGAAACAGTCCAGTCTAGACGATTATCTGAGAAAGTGTCTCCCTCTAAAACAGGTAAAGATTTGAAATACTTTCAAATAGTGAAAGAAAAACTTCACAAGACAATCGCCGTGGACAATATAATCGCGTCAACGTCACCAAGAGATGCTGATTGCTGACGGGCGTCTTACAACATCTTACTACTAACAGTAAAATCTAGAAAATCACATACTATCGGGGAACACCTGATTTTTCCAGCCACAGAAGAGGTTTTAAAATCCATTCTACACAAACCTGCTTATGATATACACAAAAGTATTCTTCGGGCAATAATGCAGTTTAAACGTGTGTTAATGAACTGAGTTATGATACTGAAAGTATCCTGTGTAATCTACCGAAAACGATACATTTCTCCATACAACTGAACGTGTTAACTTTACCGGCAAATGAAGTATTATTATTAACACACGTTCATTTCTTACGGACCAAGAAATACATGAAAAACTACTCTTCGAGAACTGTGTGTACCGACATTAGTGGTGAATCAAAACACATTGTAACTTGATGAATTGGTAAAAATTAAATTTCTGGAAGAGAAAAGAGAAAAAATTGGAACATTGTGTACAAGATCAAACGTTTGGCGATGACTCGAGTAGATGAAACTACTGACCAAGGAAAGATCTACTGCGCCTCCTCTGCAGATAGTGTTACGCTCCTGTTGACTGATCGACCACTATGATTCAATTCGTACCTTAGCTCATTTTGCGTTGTAATTCTGTCACTGGATTTATATCTGGCATTATAGATATATCTACAATTTAGTTCTGAACCCTAATAATATAGTATCATTGGAATAAGCTGGCATTCAACTGAGTTTGTGTCAATATTCCTGATGTTATCATCTACCATATACATTTCACATTAAATCAGTTGGACATAAGGCGTTGATTCTGCAGCTGTTGGATAAGTTAATTTTATTCTTAGCCCGCATTCTCTGCTAATTCTGTTGTCCATTGCCTAAAACAGATTTCTGGTTGTTTTTTTTTTTTCGTATTTTCTACCTGAAAGATTGTGTCTGTAGCGAACGAACACTAATATATATTTTTCTTTGTCTTTTCTTGCCATTGTTTAACTACCTTCACTAAATAACCGAAGTGGTATGCTCCATCATTTATTTCAGTCTTTCTGTTTGTCCATCTCTATTTTCGATTTTCGTTGTCCTCACTTTGTGTTTGTAGATAGATATCATACATTGTAGCTTACCCTCATTCAGAAGTTGTAAATTTCAGTTTTATTCACTTGATGTCTATCCTCATTCATGAAATTTCAAGCCGGTGTCGTAATTTCTCAGATATTAACAAGAATTTTTTGCGTAAGTCAAAAAGTCATAAAATCGTACCCTATCACTTATCTGTTACAGCTCCTCGTTATGGATATATTTCCGATGGCGTTTTTAGCTGGATCACGCTATATGCATTTTATTCTATTTTTATTTGGTCCTGTTAAATCATCTGCTACAGAAGAATGTATTCTAATGTAAGACAAGTCTAAGAATAAAATATTACATGGAGAAAAAAGAGAGACACAAAAAACAGAAAAATGTATCTAATACATTTTCCGTATTAGTAATCATTATTTACAGTGAAGTTATTTGAACCGAGGATTTACACATATAGTCCTGCACTCAGTATACGCACAAGGCACACAGTATTACATACAGTACGTCCGTAGTATGTGTGTGCTAGTTATCATTATTTACAATGCAGTAGTTTGAACCGAAAATCTACCTAATTGCCTCACACAGTGCCGCAGACATTACACATATATGACACTCAATATATGTACATACACACACAGAAAACAATACCATTTATAACACATTTTCTACATGACTGAAAACTCAAGAAATTCATTTAAATTATAAAAGGTATTGAATAATTCGTTTCCTCTTAATTATGTGCGGGTTGTCGTTGTCCTTTCTTATGTTGAATGGATCTTATTACAAACTTTTGTAATAGATTGGATAACTCCTTTTAGAACTGCATTGAGAGTTATTGTATGCCTTGTCTTGTGGCACGAATGTGAAGCCACAGTTGGTTTGTAAAAGTTTTTTATTTATTTTGTAACAAATATCATCAGTGAGCACATAAACGACTTATGATTATCAATAGGCCAAAAGTCTTTAATAGGTGCCTACTGGATTCCTGGTTTTTAGCTTTACAGATCAGCTTCATACTCATTCTTTTGTAATTAAAAAGTCGTCAGGTTGCACCAGCAGGTGGGTGGGAGATATGATAGTAGATATTGTTTGTTGATACGTAGATTGGACGGTTGAATCGAAACAATTGATTACCATTTTTCATATTTAACTATCATTTGAATTAATACAGTTATGTCAGATTAGCAGCTACCTAGTTGCCACTCTTCAGTCTTGGGGTAAAACGAAACTACATAAATATACATTCATAAGTAAAAGTAAGAGTCTCTGAGCGTTGATGAGATAATGTATTTAACTCTGAATGTGTGAGGACGAAGGTCCTCGTGTCTCTTACGCCGTTTGCCAGGTAAGGGATTTGGATTCAGATGTGACTAGGTGAGAAGATAGATGTGACTACAGGAAGGCATCAACAGCAGGGTCGTAGGTGGCAGGAAGTGGCTAGCATGGCAGTTATGTAGCCAAAGTGAGAGGTACGGTAAGTCGTAGTTTACCACCTTTTAAATTAGTTCACATTTATTCTCCTGGATGACTACCGGCTTACTGTGGCGGGGAAGGTTGGTATGCTCTGCTGTGACCCAGCGAGCCATGCTTAGTGGGAGCTTAAGTTCCTGGTAGGGCCACTCTAGCCAGTTTCTTGGGCAGAGGAAGCGCAGTTCACGACGTAAGAGTGGCGGAGGAGGGCTCTTCGCAATAGGGAAACCGACACTCCTAGAACAGACAACCTTGATTTAAAACCAAGGCAGACACACTACAAAACCTGGAGAGCTGAGTCCATGGACAAAGTGAAGGCAATCGCCTAAAGGACACAACGCCAAAAGAAAAACAAGTGTGCCGGGATACTTCGAGATGGCAGTACGGCCACCTGCCTACCCTGGCTACAGATCGGTATTCTGTAGCGGTGATGTTACAAGATTAGCCACCAAACGAAAATAGAAAAACGAAATTATCTTTTTATGGCGAGGTAAGTGACGCAAAATGTTAACAATAAAAGGACTCGGAAAATTTTGAATACAGCCACTTGGAACGTTAGAGAAATGAGCAATAAAAGAGGACAACTATCAAAGAAATTAAACAGCACAAAAACCGATAGAGCTGTAATGTCAGAAATAAAGAAGTACTTACAAAGCTCTAAATAAATGATTAGTTATATTATCTTATATGTTGGAGTAAGTGAAACTGAAGGGGCAAGAGCTGGATTTGCAGTTATGATCAAGCGATCCAATATAAGAGGTTTTTAGTATGTTCCTACAGTCATGATTTAAGGATGATTATTGAAACTTTGTTAGTAGATTTTGTCGGAATAGTTTAAAATCTATCTTCAAGAGTCTGACAGTTCTGCTCTTTCATCATCTCTGTGACACTTTCCCGCGGGTCAAACAAACCTATGACCATTCGTGCTGCTCTTTATGTACACTTTCGATATCCCCTGTCGCTCATTTGGGCAGGATCGCCTGAATCATAAGTAAGAAATCTTTCTTCTAGACTGATAGCATTTCCCTAGTATTCTAGCAACAAACCTAAGACTGTTACCTACTTTATCCACGACAATGAGCCCCTGTAACCGCTCCATTTCATGTCCCTGCTCCGTGTTAAACCAAGGTATTTGTATAAGCTTACAGATTCCTACTGTAATTCACTGATATTATAAATATTCGTGCCACACTGTGCTTTTTCGTTCTGTGAACTGCACTATTTCACATTTCTGAATATTTAAAGCAAGTTGCAAGACTATGCAGCACTTTGAAAGCTTATTACGGTCTGACAGAATATTTTCGTAGCTTCATTCAGATCATACCTCGCTGTAGGTAACTGCATCATCAGCGAAATGTCTGACCTTACTATTAAGAATGTTCGCAAGGTCATGAACAGCAAGGAATCCAACACACTTCCCTCGAGAACAGCCGAAGTTACTTTTGCATCTGACGATGACTATACATCCAAGATAACATGTTGCGTCCGCCGTACCAAGAAGGCCTTAGGCCTGTCACATATTTCTTCTAATATCCCAAACGATCGTCCTTTTGATAATAAGTGTACGTGTGGTACTGAGTCAAATACTTTTCGGAACTCGAGAACATCAACCTTACCGCCTTGATCCATGGCTGTCAAGATGTTATGTGAGAAAAGTGTGAGTTGGGTTCACATAATTTACGTTTCCGAAATCCATGCTGGTTGGCCTGGAGGAAGTCGTTCTGTCTGATGTATCGTAAATGAGCTCAGAATTTGTTCCAAGATTCTGCAGTAAATGGACATCAAGGATCCTGGACGGTAGTTTTGTGGATCACTTCTGCTACCCTTCTTGCAGACAGGTATGACCTGTGCTTTCTTCTGTTCAGTGGGAACGACCTTTTGTTCGAAGGATATACAACATATTATAGTCATCAGTGGATCCACCTCGACCATAAATTGGTGTAGAATTTGACACGAATTCCTTACAGCCCTGAGGGTTCATTGAGTTCTAACGATTTCAGCTTTTTCTCAAAGCCACTGACATTAACATGTATTTCAGGCATCTTTTCTGTGGTACGACAATTAAATTGGGACACTACTCCTGGGTTTTCCTTTGTAAAAGAATAGTTGGAAGCAGAGTTAAACACTTCTGCTTTGCTTTGCTAGTCTCAATTTCAGTTTCTGCCTTGTCCATGAGTAACTGGACACTAACTTTGGTGTCACTAAAAGCTTTTACACAAGACCAGAATTTCTTTGGGTCTTTTGAAACATCTCTGGACAGTATTCTGCTACGGTAGACACGGAGGGCTTCATTCATCGCTCTCTTGACTGCCAAACGCGTTTCATTCAGTATCTCTTTTAAGTTTTCTTTTATTACCAATTCTGACGGGATGGTGCATGGATAAATGTTACGTAGTGAGCCAGCTTATTAAAATAATTAAGTACTTAATTCATAGTACTTAAATTTTAATTAATACTTTATTTATTTCTTTATTTATTACGTTTCAAATATATGTCAGTTCCTCTCTTCCTGCAGATGTACCTTTAAACTTTCTATCTGTAGCTCTATGGCTTGTATTATACTTGCTATCCAATAGCTTCTCTTTCTTTAGAAGTCTTTTACGTGACTGTATACCGTGGAGGTTATTGTTCTACTGGGTACCTATCCTATCCTGGAGAAGATGACACTCCGTTTACAGAGACGATAACTGACAAACTGTGATGCATTTTTTTATTTTTTATTTTTGACACAATCACTTTTTTATAATACAATCATGGTCTCCTTCGGTCTTCAGAGGCCATCTTCAGATGCTGTGGGCGACATTTGATGAACAAGTATTCATGCGTTGTATATATCTGTCCAGTGAAGGATCAACTGTTCTTTTAAGCTAGAGGCATAGTTAATGTACACGTTCCTGTCCTAAGCTAGAAGTTTGGTTCTGTGTCTAGTTTGCTGAACATATAAATCTTTCTGCTTGTTTTAGTTGCCTTTCGTACTCTGGTATTCACTGCTGTTATAACTTCCTCATTCTAACTGATACCATTTTAGATGTGCATTTCTTCAAAAAGGTCAGGCCTGTTTGTTGCCATTAGATCTAATACATTTCCATCATGAGTGGAGTTCTTAAATATGTGTTCCACGCAGTTTTCACAGGATGTCTTGTCGTGTCCACCACTGACAAAATTTTGACTATCCTAGTTCATTATTGGATGAGTGACGTCTCCTCGAAGGCCGCTTTGGCCGTGCGGTTCTAGGCGCTTCAGTCCAGAACCACGTTGCTGCTACGGTCGCAGGTTCGAATCCTGCCTCGGCCATGGATGTGTGTGACGTCCTTACGTTAGTTATGTTTAAGTAGTTCTAAGTCGAGGGGACTGATGACCTCAGATGGTAATCCCATAGTGATTGGAGCCATTTGATTTTGACGTCTCCCCCAATGGTTGGAGTATGATTAGGGCACTTACGTACATACGAAATGTTATTTTCTCTAAATTTTTGTAGCGTCAGGATGTGAGTCTGGTGATAGCTAGAAGGACCATATTATAATAATATTGTACATCCACCCTTGATAATCAATCTTGCCCAAACAGTCTTACGTGTTCTCCTCGATTTCTATCTCAGTGGGTTTGAGTTTCTTGTGTACTGTGACAAATAGACCACCTCCATTACCCATTACCTATCCTTTTTGCACACGCTTAAATTTCCCCAAGGGTCTGACTATCCCCAACTATCAGGTTTTAAACAGGTTTCTGTGCCCAATGTTATGTGAGCTTCAATAATGTGGAGCGCGTCAAACTCTGGCATTTTGTTGCGAATGCTTCGGCAGTTAACCACTAGGATTTTCATACTCTCACCTGCGGAAAGTATTTCTTTGGATATTACACTCACACTTAAGATTTTCCTACAGCTATTGTTACCTAGATTGGATGGAGAGTCGCCTTATCTAAAGGAAACCTTTGTGTGCACACTACTGACAGTCAGCTTCTCTGGTAGCTCCCACTGATATGTATTGCACAACTGACCCATTTACAGGAACCCAACAACTCTCAACCCTATGGTGCAAGTCTAGGAAGTCACAGCCTAGCTTGTCACAGAATCTTCGGAGTCAGTGGTTCAAGCCTTCCACTCAGCTCAGAACCAGGTAACCACAATCTGCTCTGTGGACATGAGAGCTTCACTGAAACTCCGTGAACAAGGCCGATATTCTCAATCCTCTCTAATAGTCACTGGAATGAGCCAAGTATGACCTCTGAACCCAGGCGTCAGGCATCGTTTGTTGCAAATTGCGCTTTGATCCCTCAATGATTGACGGAATAGCATGGTGAATGAGGTCTTCTGGCATACACTCTGAGTGCACCTGGTGTTCCTTCCCCTCTCTTGCTGCCATTTCCCTATAGGATACCAATGTTCACCGTACCTTTGGACTGCCAACGATTAATATCCCCCTACAACTTTGATTTCGCTAGCCCTTCACACAGGACACAGTAGGTTTCCCAGCGGATGAAGCGAGTCTCATGGGCTCACATTTGGTTTCAGTGGAAGACAGCACCTCAACCTGTTGATATGTTGGATGAGTGCAACTTCCTTAATCCTCCCTGATCTCTGTCTCCCCTGTACAGGACGCGTGGATCCACCATTGACACACCACTTGCATTCCAGGTTGTACTTCCCGCAGGAGAGACAGTATCAACAAGAGAGGATAGGGCTCTGGTACACAGCTCTTGATAAGCCTCCCAAAACACCCATTCGCAGTAGCTTCTAATAGCTTGACAGTGGACAGGACGATTTCCAGCTGCTTACGAATAGCAACCAAATTATCCCCTGCCCGAGAACATCAAGCACAGTTGGGCAGCCTTACACCTAGTGCAATATCATACGGAACAGTAAACAAATGCCTTGTACCCGGTGAATCATTTTATATAATAGTAAACTAATAACTTTGAACTAAACTTGCTGATTCTGTTTTAATATATGATTTTGATATGCTACAAATATTACCAGTAGCCTTTTTGAGCTTAAGTGATTTATAGGAAGAAATGAGATATCTACTACAACAGAAAAGTTGCTACAAGGGGTCTTGTTTCTCTGAATCGTTTTCCAGGTTATAGTCAATAAGAAAATTTGACACTAGCGTACATTTAGGAGACATACTGACCATATACACTCTTGTTAAAAGACATAACCAATGCGACACAATATGTTACTTATTTATAGTAACTCTAAACCACAAATACCAATTTATTACGAAGTAGGTGTTGCATAACACTTTTAAATCACGGAAATCTTTGCAAGCGCCCGAAACGTATCAAAAACATATTTTTTTCATGTAAGTATGTAATGAAATTTGGGAACTTGGTCGTGAATGAGGATACAGTGGGCAAATTTTCTGAAAAGAACAGTTACGCTCACAGCTGACGATATAATACTATCCAATACACCACGTTGCTGAAAGGTGCAGGTTATGTTTACAACTGGCCATTTAATATTACACAACTTATCACGTAGCTCGCAGAAGTTCTGGTAAAATGAGCACAAGAAACACTCTTACATTTTACAAAACACCTTTAAATATTTTGTCAAGTTTTCACCAGAGTTTTCGAAATGAATTTATGTGACGTACGCGATTTTACTCGAAGACAAAGTAAATATACATCTGCATCTACATCTGCATCTAGATCTACATCATTACTCTGCTATTCACAATAAAGTTCCTGGCAGAGGCTTCAATGAACCACCTTCAAGCTGTCTCTTTACCGTTCCACTCTCGAACGGTGCGCGGGAAAAACGAGCAGTTACATTTTTCTGTGCGAGCCCTGATTTCTCTTATTTTATCGTTATGATCATTTCTCCCTATGTATGTGGGTGCCAACAGAATGTTTTTGCAATCGGAGGAGAAGACTGGTCATAGAAATTTCATGAGAAGATCCTGTCGCAACGAAGAACGCCTTAGTTTTAATGATTGCCACTCCAATTCATGTATCATGTCTGTGGCACTATCTCCCCTATTTCGCGATGATACACAACGAGCAACCCTTCTTTTAAATTTTTTGATGTCATCCGTCATTTCCACCTGATACGGATCCCACACCGCACAGAAATACTCCAGAATAGGGCGGACAAGCGAGGTGTAAGCAGTCTCTTTAGTAGATTGGTTACACCATCTGAGTGTTCTGCCAGTGAATCGTAGTCTTTGGTTTGCTCTACCCACAACATTATCTATGTGATCGTTCCAATTTAGGTTATTTGTAATCTTAATCCCTAAGTATTTTGTTGAATTTACAGCCTTCAGATTTGTGTGACTTATTGCGTAATCGAAATTTAGTTGATTTCTTTTAGTACTCATGTGAATAACTTCACACTTTTCTTTAATCAGGGTCAATTGCCACTTTTCCCACCATACAGATAACTTAGCTAAATCATTTTGGAATTCATTTTGGTTATCTGATGACTTTACAAGACGGTAAATGACAGCATCATCTGCAAGCAATTTAACACGGCTATTAATATTGTCTCCTATAACGTTAAAATAGATCAGGAACAACAGAGGGCCTATAACAGTTCCTTGGGGAACAACGGATATTAGTTCTGTTTTACTCGATGACTTTCCGTCTATTACTACGAACCGTGATCTTTCTGACAGGAAATCACGAATCCAGTCGCACAACTAGACGATATTCCTTAGGCAAGCGGTTTGGTTAGAAGACGTTTATGAGGAACGGTGTCGAAAGCCTTGTGGAAATCTACAATATGGAATCAATTTGACATCCCCTGTCGATAGCATTCATTACTTCATGAGTATAAAGTGATGCTTGTGTTTCGCAAGAACGATATTTTCTGAATCCGTGCTGACTATGTGTCAATAAATCGTTTTCTTCGAGGTACTTCATAATGTTCGAATACAGTACATGTTTCAAAAGCCTCCTGCAAGTCGACGTTAGTAAAATGGACCTGTAATTTAACGGATTACTCTTACAATTGTTTTTGGGTATTGGTGTGACTAGAATAATTTTTCAGTCTTTTGGTACGGATCTTTCAGTGAGGGAGTGGTTGTATATAATTATTAAATATGGAGCTATTGTATCAGCATACTTTGACAGGAACCTGACTAGTATACAATCTGAACTAGAAGCCTTGCCTTTATTAAGTGATTTAAGCTGCCTTGCGACACCGAGGATATGTACTTCTATGTTTCTCATCTTGTCAGTTGTTCCTGATTGGAATTCAGGAATATTTACTTCGACTTCTTTGGTAAAGGAGTTTCGGAAAACCGTGTTTAATAATTCTGCTTTAGTGGCACTGTCATCAGTGACTTCACCCCTGTTATCGCGCAGTGAAGTTACTAATCGCGTCTTCCCACTGGTGTGCTTTATGTATGACCAGAATCTCTTTGGATTTGCTGCTAGATTTCGAGAGTTTCGATATGGAAATTATTAAAAGAATCTCGCGTTGAAGTACGCGCTATATTTCGAAGACCTGTAAGACTTTGCCAGTCTTGGGGATTTTGCGTTCTTTTAAATTTCACATGCTTTTTTTCGCTGCTTCTACAATAGCGATCTGACCCATTCTGTGTACCATGGGGGATCAGTACCATCACTTGTTAATTTATATGGTACATATCTCTCAATTTCTGTCGATTCTATCTCTTGAAATCATTCCACATCTTTTCTATGCTTATATGATCAGATGGGAAGGAGTGAAGAATGTCTCTTAAAACGGTATTAAGACCATTTTTATCAGCTTTTTTTTTTACTTTTCGTTTCCCTCTGATGGTGGTAGGTGTTAGGGCATTCAGCCTAGCTGCAACTGTCTTGTGGTCGCTAATCCCTGTATTCGTCACCATACTCACTATTTGTCCAGGATTATTTGTTGCTAAGGGGTCAAGTATGCTTTGGCAACCATTTACGCTTCGAGTGGGTTCAAGAACTAATTGTTAAAAATAATTTTCTGATAAAGCATTTCGGATGACGTTTTGTGCCTGTCGCCGGCTTTAAACCTATAATTTTTCCACCATATCGAGGGTACATTGAAGTCACCACCGACTATAGCTGTATGAATGGGGTACCTATTTGAAATGAGACTCAAGTTTTCTTTGAACTGTTCAGCAACTATATCTTCTGAGTCGGGGAGATCGGTAAAACGATCTAATTAATAGTTTAGGCCGATTGACGGGTGTAACCTCTACCCATACTATTTCGCAGGAACTATCTACTTCCATTTCACTACAAGGCAAACTACTTCTGATAGCAATAAATACTCCACCACCACCTGTATTTAATCTATCCTTTCTGAACACTGTTCTATCGTTTGAAAAAATTTCGGCTGAACTTATTTCCGGCCTTAGCCAGCTTTCCGTATCAATAACTATTTGAGCTTCAATGCTTTCTATTAGGGCTTGAAGCTCTGGTTTTTTCCCAACGCAGCTACGACAATTTACAACTACAATACCGATCGTATCTACAACTAACTTAGTGTTTTACCTCTCCTCTTTTAGACGGACGCCCTTTCTGTGGTTCCCTGAGACCCTCTAACCTAAGAAACTGCCCATTCCCTACCCTTGTAGCAGCTTCCTGTGTGTTGAGGACTCCTGACCTATTAAGCGGAACCTGGAAATCCACCACCCGATGGCGCAAGTCAAGGAATTTGAAGTCTAACGGTCACAGAACCGCCTGACCCTCCACTGGGCTCTGCAGCAAAGGACCACAGTCGGTTCCATCGACAATGCTGCAGATGGTGAGCTCCGCCTTAATGTCGCAATGTAGACTGGCAGTCTTTACCATTTCCGCTAGCCACCCGAAAACAGAGAGAATCTCCTCCGATCCAAAGCGACACATGTCATTGGTATCGAAATGTGCCACCACCTGCAGTTGGCTGCACTCTGTATTCTCCATGGCATCCAGAAGCACCCTTCCCACATCCGGAATGACTCCCCCGGGTATGCATATGGAGTGCACACTGGTTTCCTTTTCCTCCTTGGCAGCCATGTCCCCGTTACGTGCCTAATGTTGGATCTCCCAACTACCAGCAAACCCACCCTCTGCGAATGCCCAGAGCTTGCGGGCCGAGAAGCTTCCTCTGGAACAGTGAGTTGGCTTATATACGGAAGTGTAAGTAAACATGAGAATTGCATGGGTTTTGCGACTGAGCTGATTTGATGCCCCCTTTTACACTAGATGAACACTGCAGCTTCAATATTTCTCACTAAAATGATGTGAAATGTCAGAGCATAGCAGACGCACATCTGCGTGGGGCAGCTAGCACTCCCGAAGACTGCAGCCTCTCATCGGATCAGATCAGGAGATCATATCAGAAGAAAGAAAGAAAAATAAAACAAGAAAGCTGGGAAAATTTTCTGAGTCGAATAGAGTATAATGTACAGGAGAAACAGAGTAAAGCCTATAAGATATTGAAACAACTTACTGCAGATAAAAGAGATATTATCCTAATTAATACAGTTTCAGAAAATGTGGGGCTGGATTACTTCAAAAGTTTATGGACAGGTAATGAGTGAAATGTGAATATCGCAGTTACTGACGAACATGTTAAAGTTGTACAATTGCAGAAAATCTCCAGTGGAAGAGAACTTCAATTTAGAATTATTTAAATAACTTCAGAATCCTTATTCTTAAAAGTATTAGATTTTATAAATACTTACTGGAAATACAGTAACATACCAGAAGACTGGCAAATTGCAATTGTTGTTCCATTATTTTAAAAAGGAGACCGCGGGATGTATGATTAGTCTTCTGAATTCTGGGTACTAGACACATGCTAAACTGGTAACAAATAGACTAACGATTCCTTGAGAAACGTTTCTTACAAGAGGACACAGTGAGTTTCGGACGAGAAGACAGTGTTTTTCCAGTCTGCCAAATCATAGAAAACACAATCATCCCACATACATAACTATTATCGGCTACGATCTAAATTATGAGAAATTTTAGAAATTAATGGTATACCTCAGCATCTAATGAGCATAATCCAAAGTAAGTATACACAAAAAAATCACAGAACAAAAAGAAAGTCTACTTCTCAGAAACAGAGACAGTGGTGTTCTTTATCATCCACATCATTTAATATATACATGGACGACGTCGTAAAGACATGTCAGAATAAAGTAGGGTATCATTATGATATTGATAATAAAGTTATACATATACTCGTGTTCGCAGATGATCAAATAATCTTAGCAGACTCATAAAAAAGTCACATAGAGAAATCTAGCCCTTGCACATGGTAGCAAATGATTGTAATATGGCATTTAAGCATTAAGCAGAGGTAATGGCAATCGAGGGCAAGAAGTAATTAAGAGTAAAAATAATAACATGATAAACCCCTAGAACAAATAAATACTTTCAAATATCTGGGATGTGAGATTTCGTATATTATATCCAATGATCAAGAATACAAGTTGTAAAAATTTCAGGTCGCAAAACAGTTGGGAAGGAGACAGTATTGAAAGGTTATATGGCAGTGTCAGTTGTAACGTTTGGACCAGAGACACAGACTAATTGCCAGTTAAGGGAGGAGGATTGAAGCAACAGAGATGATACTGCTAAGACTACTTGCTGGTTGTGAACTCGTAGACCGGATAAAGAATAATAAAATTAGAAATGAACTAGACTTCTAAAACATACTTCGCAAAGCAGAGAAGTACAGAAAGGAATTGAACGAAGACATTCAAAGTATGTCATATGGAAGTATGCCTAAAGTAATACACAAATATAAACCTCAATAGAAAGTAAATGTTTGGGAGCCTTAAGAAGAGATAAAAAGATCAGCCGCAATCTATGTGAAATTGGAATATTAATCAAAACAAGATATGGTGAAGATGATTTAATGTATATTTACTTAGATTAATCTTTGTGGGAGTTTGGTGACGGCCAAATTTTGCTCTACAGACATGGCTTTACATAATTTACAGTTCTAATATAAAAAGCTTTAGATAGTAAAGCAAGTCACACGATGATGCTGATTTTATGAGTGTTACATGGTGGAGTCTCCTAGTAGCTGCAGATAGGAGTATGAAATGTGAGATGTATTAGACAGAATGCTGTTTGGAAAAAGATTTGGAGGGCTCCAATAATTGGGATGTAGCTGTCAGATGAATATGAAAAAAGTGGATTGGTGGCATCGTTTAGAATGGGATAAGTATGGTTTCTATTGTTGAAAGGATACACTATTTCAGGGATGGTGTAGGAGAGAAAGGCGATTGAAATTACCTTGGTAAACGACAGGGAGTGTTTGGACATGAAGAGAAGGTGAGATGTGTTAATGAGATGTGGTGGCAGTCTCGATGGAATGTTTGGGCTCGAGTTTATTGGAGATGTAGCAGGGGCTAAAGCGTACTAGATGGTTGAGGAGATGTGGTAGCTGGTGTAGGATACAAATGGGTGAAGGTAGTTTGATACGGAAAGCGAGTTGGACTGGAAGATCTATAAGATCACCTATGGTACAGGACCTTCCCATAACGTCCAACGCTGGATGCTATTCCAATCCTGAAGATCCCTGGCAGTAATGACAACGTAAGTGGAAAACAAGCTGAAGATATGAAGTTTGTGTTGGGGAGGGTAATGAACTTGGGTAGTTCATGCATCAGTGCTAGCCATAACGCTGTAGCCGTGTAATGGTTAGCATTTCTCCCTAGCAAGCAAGAAGACCCGGGTTCGAGTCCCAACCGTAATATAAATTTTAATTCATTTCTTCTGCTTCGATCATTATCATGGACTGCAAGTTATTACAGCATTTAGAGGGAGCAAACAGAAGTCCATGCTACACTGGGATAAAGATGATGGAATTAATGGGGATTTTATATCTATCTATCTATCTATATCTTATTCGAATACCGCTCCAACTACTGCCAGGTCTGGGTGCTGAAGAGTCCTCTCCATTTGGCTCGGTCCTCCCACCACTTTTCTTCCTCCACTTCCTCTCCTTTCTACAGATATTCTCACTCCTATTTTCCACTGTGTTCTTGGGCGCCCTCTAGGTCTTTTCCCATCCATCTTTAGTTCTTCCATAATTTTGGGGAGTCTCTGCTCTGCCCATGCATCCTTTTCACATGCCCATACCATCTTAATCTCTTTTTTTCAATTTCTTCTCTCGTACTTTCTTGTTTAAGGTCCTTTCTAATCTTTACATTCCTTACTCTGTCCATTCTTGTTTTTCCCTTAACTGTTCTGAGAAATTTCATTTCCCCTGCTTGCAGTCTGCTCCAGTCCCTTTCTGTCATTTTCCACGTTTCTCCACCATAGGTGACACTAGGGAAGTAATAATTCTTATACATAAGGAGTTTTGCTTTTTCTGAAACTTCCGTATTCCAAATCAGGTGTTTTATTGTTTGGTAGAAATTGCCTCCCTTCTGTAACCTCCTATTAATTTCGTTAGTTATTCTTCCATCCCTAGATGTTTCACTCCCTAAATAAGTGCAACTTTCTACCACTTTGAGCGGTTCTCCATTCAAGGTAATATTTCCGTTGATCCCTTTCTCTCTTCCAAATACCATTACTTCACTCTTATCTTTATTTATTTTTAATCCATACCTTTTCATTATTTCCTTCCGCGTTTCAAGCCGTAACTGTACATCTACCTCTTTATCATCCCATATTACAATATCATCTAGAGAAATCATCTTTTTGTCTTTTTCTTTCACTATATCTTTAACTGCCCTGTTCATTCCCTCCATCACAACATTAAAAATTGCAGGAGATAGAATACTTCCTTGCTTAAGTCCTTGTCTTATTTCGAAGCATTCAGAGTTCCCCAATGGTGTTCTATTTCTAGAATTGTGTCCTCTCTACATTGTTTTTATTAAATTAATGTAACCATCTTCTATAGCTATCTTCTTCATTTCTTTCCTGAGTCTTTCCCTGTTAACTGTGTCATATGCCTTTTCTATGTCTATAAAAACCATTATCACCCTTTTGTTACACTCCCAACTTTTTTCCATCAATTGACGGATACAAAATATCAGGTCGATCGTGCTTCTTCCTTTCCTAAGCCCATGCTGCTCTTCACTCAGCTCCTTTTCTATCTTTTCACTTATTCGATTTAGTAAAATTCTTTCAAAAATCTTGGCTGTATGACTCATAAGGGTTATTCCTCTGTAGTTTTCACAAAGTCTTTTATTGCCTTTCTTGAAGATGGGAACAGTGTCTCCTGTTCTCCAATCGTCAGGTATTGTACTGTTGGGATTTTACATCTATGAAATTGAATTTCTATATTTGATCAGTTGGCAGTTACAGATATTTAGTCGCAGTTTGCACTTGCTGTCATGGGCTATTTTTGGATGCTGCTACCAACGAAAGAGTACCATCGATTCATAATTATCGTCCCGGTGTAGTACTCATTCTCACAGGCGATAACAACTTCCCATAACCTTGAACCATCGCCGTCCGCCCAGTTTCAATTAACATTCCGACTGCAGCCTGCGGCGTAATCCAATGGTATCACACTCTCGCGGACCGACGTTGACTACCAGTCATTTCACGGGGCGGCAATCTGTGACGTTGCGGTCGCCACACAGCCCTCTCTGGCTGCGTGCCCTCTCCACACCTGCGTCACCGCCTCGCGGTGCATGATGGTAGTTCCGCGGACCGGTGGCGTCGGGGGATCCCCCGCGAGGTGGGGTTTGGTGGGGCGGGGGGAGCATCCGCGTAATCTGCCGCGGAATGCGGACGCAGACACGCATATTTCCGGCCGCGCCCGCTCTAATATTACATTGTAATTTGCTAGCGCACTGAGCACGTAATTACAATCTCTAATTATATTACCGTCGGCCGAATCCACAGGCCGGCCGGACAGGCCATTTAAATTAGGGCACGATGCCCGTGCCGATCCCAATTTCGTTTGAAAGCCGTGCGAGTTACGCAGTATCGGCACCGATGCGAAGTGCCGTTCACAGCGCAGTAAAAAATGATGCGAACGGTTTATTCAAAGGTTCCATTATGAGGATTTTTTTCAAGGTTTGGAGTGGTGCAAAAAAAGGTTCAAGTGCGCTGTTTGTCGGTCAGTCGGGGATACGGTGAAAGTATTGTTTCGAAAAGAGGGATTTTGTCGGCAGTTTTAAATATATCGGAGAGAGAAACGGCTCTGATAATGTAGAAATGCCGAGTGCTAGCTAGATCGTATCTCGGTGTCCATTAATGCTAGCAAAATAACACTTTCCAGCGACGTTATATCTAAAGCTTCAATAATATTGTGATTACTCTTGAATGACAGCGTAATTGCCGTGTATACTATGTTTTTTTCGTTCCCTTTCTATTGGCGTCAGCAGCTCTTATCAACATTTCGTGCTTGGCAAAAATGGAAGCTGCCACTAATTTGATGAAACACAGATAAAATGACAAAGGAAGCAAAATTGCAGGGAATTGCAACTACAATGTCTTTCAGCGAAGATAAACTTTAAAAATAGAATCACCCTCAAGAATTTTATTAAAACTGGTTTAAATTTACTTGTTTATTTACTCGATACAACGTGCTACTTACGTGTTTCTTATAATGCTGAGGAGTATAAGATGATCAGCCGAATATTATGGCAATCGATCTACCATCGATACAAAACCCACCCAGGTGACAGCAGCGTCACCTGGCGAGGAATAACTGCTAGTCACACACACGCACGGTGCATGTAGCATCAGTGAGCGTGCCGTCCGTGTGTAGAAAGGGGAAGGCGCGCGATCTATCTGAGGTTGACCTAGGGCAGATTGTGATGGCCTGGAGGCTCGGCATGAGCATCTCGGAAACTGTACGACTTTTTGGGTGTTCGAGGAGTGCTTTGGTGTATGTCTTCAACACGTGGTGAAACCAATGTTACACCACGTCCAGAAGTCGTGGGGTTGGGCGGCCACCCCTCATTACAGATAATGGACGTTGTAGGCTGGGCGGACTGGTAAAACAGGACGGCGCCGAACTGTGGCGGAACTAACACCAGACTTCGACTTCGAGCAGAGTACAAGTGTGTCTGAACACCCAGTATACCGTATAGTCCTAACGATGGGCCTCCCCACTGACGACCTATGCATTTGCCAATATTAACACGACGACATCGGAACTGCGGCTAAAATGGGCAGGTGACCATCGGCACTGGACGTTGGCGCAGTATCAGAGCGTTGCATTGTCTGGTGAACCCCGATACTTTCGTAATCATGCCGATAGGAGAGCGCGAATCCGTCGTCTTCCAAAGTCACAGCTCCTTGACACCTGTACTATGGGACGGAGGTATGGCGATGGCTCCATTATTCTCTGGGGATCACTCACGCGGGCATCCATGGGTCCAGTGCAGCTCCTGCAAGACACCATGACGGCCAACGAATATCGTGCATTGGTTGCAGACCACGTAGACCTCTTCAGGACGGCCATGTTTCCCGACGACAGCGACATTTTTCGACAAGAGCATGCACCACGTCACAAGGCCAGGGTCGTGATGGATTGGTTAGTGCATGACAGTGGCCAATTCCAATTGGTGTGTTGGCCTCCCAACTCACCAGATCCGAACCCGATCTAACACATCTAGGATGTGATTGAACATGGCGTCACAGCTCACGCCGCCCTCCACCCCTCCCCGGAAATTATGAGAATTAGCTGACATGTGTGGAGATGTGGTGCCAACTCCCTCCAGAGATCTACCAAGACCTCCCTGATTTAACGCCACGACGCGGCGTCGCTCTTGTTCCTGCCAGTGGTGGACATAGCGGCTATTAGGTAGGTGGACATAGTGTTCTGGCTGATCAATGTGTATGGGCTATTCAATCAGACGCTATTCGCGAACTTGCCGAGGATTGAAGCCACTGAGGTCGTAATGAGCCACAAGTGAGGAAAATCTTCTTTAGCTCATTATTTCTTCAGATTTTCAGCAGTTTAGCTGGATTATTTTGAAAACGCTATGCTCTCTTAAGCAAATGATCTATCTTGCTCTGATATAAAGAAACTATGCATTACAAAAATCTAGTAATAACCCAAATAACACCTCTGTTAATGCAATCTGAATTCGTTAAGAGAAAAGAGAAAGACATGCCTAGATTAAATGTTCAGCGGGAAGACGGCATACACAGTACAACAATGGAAATAACAGTGAACATGAAAAAGCAATCATAAGATCCTAATAATATTTAAAAGTTGAACTGCGCAACCTACCGTTGTTCACTGTCCAAAGCGATGTGGACTCAGTAAACCCAACAGTCGAATATGAAAGACAGAATACTGCTGACAAAACCACCTGAAGTCGACTGAAGATGACACTGTTTGATGGATTAGAATATGCTTGGTTTTCCTAGTTGCACTAAACACCTAGAGATGATACTCTACTTGTAGAAGCGTCTGAGATGTGGAAAAATACATTTTTCTAGAATCAGCCTCAGCATCACTCCAATCAGCATCCGTCTTCAGAACCTACCTTGTTATCTCAAACTGTGCCCATTGGAACTTCTGGATGTGCTTCATTCTCACACAAATACACAATAAATGAAGAGACAGTTCTTGAATTTAGACTGTATAATTGACCCAGAATCATAAGAACATTGAAAAACTTTAGCCCCTGGTGTCATGAACATAGGTCATCAGACAAATTCAACATAACATCATTACGTGGAGACTGTAAAGGACACACCACTGTTGTTAATGACAGACCATATGGGGATACTCTGATAGAAAAGCTTCAATGTGTTGGGCATGCACAAAAAAGAAAGGGAGCTCAGCTGAGAAAATTATGTGAAGACTTCAGTGGAAAAAAACTGTCAGACGGAAAACACATAGGTGTTCCAGGTTATCTTACAAAAAATGTAATTGATTCTTTGACTCAATATTATGGACTAGCAATGAAGAGATTTGGAGAACATGAGACGAGCTGTCTGGGCAATATGGTTTCACAGAGTGTCAACAGATGAAATCCCATAGCATTATTTGTGTCCAAAAGGCAAGTACTGGTTGAGCAATGCTACAGGAATACAATATATCCACAAGCATTCCTTACCACTTGCTGTAATGGAGGCAATTAGGCAAATAAAAATCTCCTAAGGAAATGTATGCATGGACTCTGTCAGAGTGCAAATGAAAGCTTCAACAGCTGTATATGGGAGAGAATAACCAAAACTGTATTAGTTGGGCTGACAGTGCTGAAGATTGGTGTAAAGGATGCAATAATAACATTCAATGTTGGTACAATTACAAGGATCAATTTTATGAAGAAATTGAACATCCAGATGGGAAGGAATATGGCTTGAGCTCTAACTGCTATTGATAATCAGCGGGTAACTGAAGCAGAGACAGCTGCAAAGCTGCTACCAAGGAGTCAAGGATAAAGAAAAGAATGAAGAGAAAGAGTATGGAGGATTAAGGAAACAGGAGGAAACCGGAGTACGCAGCTGGAATGTTCTAAGCGAGCATGGCGGTAAGTTAATAAATAAGTAAATGTTCTTTTGCAATTTACCGAAAACTTAAATTTTCATCTTTCAGGTACACTTTTCTCCTAAATGAGTGAAGTTAAATTCACAAAAATTGGTACAGATATTTACAATGACCTCCTCTACTATTTCTGAGAAATTTATAACCTAATGACTATGTTTGTGATATTTGAGCTACATTTTTAAATATTTTTGCTGTAGCAAAATAATTTCTCTATCTCTTTCACAGATCACCATCATGGGAGGAAATTGGAGGCATAAAACACTTACGTGAGTGTTGTCTGTACTCTGACTCTTTTTCCAAGTTGTGCAGTCAGTGGTTCCAAAGAAAATGGTACCGCAGTGAATTAGTATTCCATTTTTATACTATTATAGATATTGTTGTCAGTACCAAAATGTAATAAATGTCGCAATGAGTTTTTCGGAAATGCTTTGACTAGTGACCCTAATTGTGTGTGAGAGTTTTGAGCGATCTGTCATTTATAGATCAGTTGCACTATGAGGGTGAAGATAATGCTAAAAATGCATATATATATATATATATAGTACTAAAGACGCTAGAATAGAATTGGAAAGATTTTAAGAAGCTATCCACCATGCCGTGTACGAGGTCATGCTAGAATAGAATTGGAAAGAATTCAAGAAACTATCCAACATGTTACGCATAAATAATTAAACACTACACCCTAACATTGGAAAAATTTTTGCAGGGGCTATTGCAAACGAAAAAGAAATTTCCTGCAGGGTTTAACTATGGACACATCATGGTAAAATGCTATACCACTTTCATTTATGAAAATAATGCGCTGCAGTCCTGCAGGAAATTCCTTTTTCACTTGCAATGCATCTTGTAAAAAATTTTCCCGTGTTAGCAGTGTAGTATTTATTTATAGGTAGCGTGGTGGCTTCTTGAATTCCTTCCAATTCCATTCTTGCATCACCTCGTACACTGTTTGCTAATTTCCTCACTGGCCTAGGTATGCCTACTTTGTTGTCCAATGTATTGTACCTAAATTCTTATGTACGGTAATCGTTGTATCATTAGCATACTGCTTAATCCCATTGCTACTTTATGCATTGCTTTAGCTATGTTTAACAATCCTCGCCCCATACCTATAATTTACGTCGTATGCCAATCCACTATTGTTTCTGTGAGTCGCTACTTCTTGGACTTGATCTATTGTACGATTCAAACATGAAATATCGTCACTATCTGCTGAGCCAAACACGGTTTTTAGTAGTTTCCCTCCAGCTTCAGCCACCCCCTCTTCCTCCGTATGGAACTGTACCTGTCACTTGCTGCAGCAGGTCTCTCGGCTTATCAGACGAGAACTTAAGTTTATAATATTCGTTTAATATATCCCTTATCATATTTCCCCATTTCGCTTCCTTTTAGTACTTCTAAAGCCATCTCTTGCAGTTTTCTCACTTCGTTCCTTACCCCTCAGATGTCGAATGTCAGTCCCAACGACCACCTGTGATTCGTGAGGAATACATCCGGCAGTTGGTCAAACAAAACCTCATTCTGTAAAGGCCAGTTGACAATTTCTTCCCCTCCAACGATGAGCAAGATCATAACACTTGCTATACTCCACCTAGGCGTCATACTCGCCATAAACTAAAGGAAATAATTTACACGCACTCCTTTCCTCGTTAGAAAGAAGAGGGAATACAACTACATGAACCAATGAAAAATATATAATAAGAATAATCATACTATTTCCAACGAATCTGTACATCCACACATAGGTATCCATTGGCCTCAACCCAAATGACCTATTCTGCGGTATTCATTTACTCTTTTGCTTCTTAATTCTAGTACGTTCGCCGGCAGTGTGGCCGAGCGGTTCTAGGCGCTTCAGTCTGGCACCGCACGAGAACTACGGTCGCAGGTTCAGATCCTGCCGCGGGCATGGATGTGTGTGATGTCCTTAGATTAGTTAGGTTTAAGTAGTTCTAAGTTCTAGGGGATGACCTCAGATGTTAAGTCCCATAGTGCTCAGAGCCATTTGAACCAATTTGAATTCTAGTATGTGGCATCTCCGCTGGTACTTAAGGAAAGGAAACTATGGCCCTTGAAAACGTTTAATTCTACTGATAGGTACTACTGAAGTCCATCCTGGTAATTTTAACTTTACATTTACAGGAAACTTTATCTCGACCACCTGGTAAGGACCCTAAAACTATTTGTCTTACTCTTGGGAGTATAAGGGTTTGCAAGTAATACCTGAAATGGCCCTTTATTGGTGGCGGCAGGAATTTATGGAAGGGCCAAGCCCCAGGTTCACCATCACTGGTGGTTGGTCATATCTAGATTTTCTTTTTCTTTTCGTACATCCATATTTAAATTGGATTATGGTGGGACACAGCTGGTATAATTTTTATTAAAAATGAAACTCCTGCAGCTGTACTTAAGATTTTATATTTATTTGCCTACTAGTTTCGACGTTGCGTCAACGCCATATTCAGGCCCATACACTTTGATGAAATCAACTGTGTGTAGCTGAGTACTAAAAGCCCGCAGTGAGACCAATACGTGCTCCACATGGATGGCGCACTTATTGGTCTCACCGCGAACTTCTAGTACTCAGCCACACACAATTGATTTCATCAAAGTGTACGGGTCTGAAGATGGCGATGACGCAACGTCGAAACTAGTAGGCAAATAAATATCAAATCTTTAAGTACAGCTGGAGGAGTTTCAGTTTTAATATAGAAGCATCTAGATTTATTTCGTGAAAATATTTCAAATTTTCCTTCACAGTTGAATAAAGCGAAAATCCAGTTAACAACAACCAGCAATCACAGAGCGCCAGAAGGGCTTAAAAATTTGCTTTGAAATTTATTCCCTTTTATCAAAAAAATTACAATAGGATCAACTTCATAGTCACAGAGCGCCAATTGGCCTAGAATTTACTTTCAAATTAACTCTTGAAAATGATTTACAACAAGATCAAAATCAATAGTCAGCAAGCGCCAGGAGGCTTAGAAATTACCCTGACATTTTTAAGGCCAAGTCCATATGGGGCCTCAGAAGACTTAGATATGTTGTTGTTGTTATGGTCTTCAGTCCAGAGACTGGTTTGATGCAGCTCTCCATGCTACACTATCCTGTGCAAGCTTCTTTATCTCCCAGTAACTACTGCGACCTACATCCTTCTGAATCTGCTTAGTGTATTCATCTCTTGGTCTCCCTCTACGATTTTTAACCTCCACGCTGCCCTCCAATACTAAATTGGTGATCCCTTGATGCCTCGGAACATGTCCTACCAACCGATCCCTTCTTCTGGTCAAGTTGTGCCACAAATTTCTCTTCTCCCCAATCCTACTCAATACTTCCTCATTAGTTATGTGATCTACCCTTCTAATCTTCAGCAATCTTCTGTAGCAGCACATTTCGAAAGCTTCTATTCTCTTCTTGTCCAAACTATTTATCGTCCATGTTTCACTTCCATACATGGCTACACTCCATACAAATACTTTCAGAAACGACTTCCTGACATTTAAATCATTACTCAATGTTAACAAATTTCTCTTCTTCAGAAACGCTTTCCTTACCATTACCAGTCTACGTTTTATATCCTCTCTACTTCGACCATCATCAGTTATTTTGCTCCCCAAATAGCAAAACTCCTTTACTACTTTAAGTGACTCATTTCCTAATCTAATTCCCTCAGCATCACCCGATTTAATTCGACTACATTCCATTATCCTCGTTTTGCTTCTGTTGATGTTCATCTTATATCCTCCTTTCAAGACACTATCCATTCCGTTCAACTGCTCTTCCAAGTCCTTTGCTGTCTCTGACAGAATTACAATGTCATCGGCAAACCTCAAAATTTTTATTTCTTCTCCCTGGATATTAATACCTACTCCGAATTTTTTTTGTTTCCTTCACTGCTTGCTCAATATACAGATTGAATAACATCGGGGAGAGGCTACAACCCTGTCTCACTCCCTTCCCAACCACTGCTTCCCTTTCGTGTCCCTCGATTCTTATAACTGCCATTTGGTTTCTGTACAAATTGTAAATAGCCTTTCGCTCCCTGTATTTTACCTCTGCCACCTTCAGAATTTGAAAGAGAGTATTCCAGTCAACATTGTCAAAAGCTTTCTCTAAGTCTACAAATGCTAGAAACGTAGGTTTGCCTTTCCTTAATCTAGCTTCTAAGATAAGTCGTAAGACCAGTATTGCCTCACGTGTTCCAATATTTCTACGGAATCCAAACTGATCTTCCCCGAGGTCGGCTTCTACTAGTTTTTCTATTCGTCTGTAAAGAATTCGTGTTAGAATTTTGCAGCTGTGACTACTTAAACTGATAGTTCGGTAATTTTCACATCTGTCAACACCTGCTTTCTTTGGGATTGGAATTACTATATTCTTCTTGAAGTCTGAGGGTATTTAGCCCGTCTCATATATCTTGCTCACCAGATGGTAGAGTTTTGCCAGGACTGGCTCTCCCAAGGCTGTCAGTAGTTCTAATGGAATGTTTTCTACTCCCGGGGCCTTGTTTCGACTCAGGTCTCGCAGTGCTCTGTCAAACTCTTCATGCAGTATCATATCTCCCATTTCATCTTCATCTACATACTCTTCCATTTCCATAATATTGTCCTCAAGTACATCGCCCTCGTATAGACCCTCTATATTCTCCTTCCACCTTTCTGCTTTCCCTTCTTTGCTTAGAACTGGATTTCCATCTGAGTTCTTGATATTCATACAAGTGGATCTCTTTTCTCCAAAGGCCTCTTTAATTTTCCTGTAGGCAGTATCTATCTTACCCTGGTGAGACAAGCCTCTACATCCTTACAATTGTCCTCTAGAGATCCCTGCTTAGCCATTTTGCACTTCCTGTCGATCTCATTTTTGAGACGTTTCTATTCCTTTTTGCCTGCTTCATTTACTGCATTTTTATATTTTCTCCTTTCACCAATTAAGTTCAATATTTCTTCTGTTACCCAAGGATTTCTATTAGCCCTCGTCTTTTTACCTACTTGATCCTCTGCTGCCTTCACTACTTCATACCTCAAAGCTACCCATTCTTCTGCTACTGTATTTCTTTCCCCCATTCCTGTCAATTGTTCCCTTATGCTCTCCTTGAAACTCTGTACAACCTCTGGTGCTTTCGGCTTATCCAGGTCCCATCTCCTTAAATTCCCACCTTTTTGCAGTTTCTTCAGTTTAATCTACAGTTCATAACTAATAGATTGTGTTCAGAGTCCACATCTGCTCCTGGAAATGTCTTACAATTTAAAACTGGTTCCTAAATCTCTGTCTTACCATTATATAATCTATCTGAAATCTGTCAGTATATCCAGGCATCTTCCATGTATACAACCTTCTTTAATGATTCTTGAACCAAGTGTTAGCTATGATTAAGTTGTGCTCTGTGCAAAATTCTGCTAGGCGGCTACCTCTTTCATTTCTTACCCCCAATCCATATTCACCTACTACGTTTCGTTCTCTCCCTTTTCCTACTACCGAATTACAGTCACCCATGACTATTAAATTTTCGTCTCCCTTCACTATCTGAATAATTTCTTTCATTTCATCATACATTTCTTCAATTTCTTCATCTGCAGAGCTAGTTGGCATATAAACTTGTACTACTGTGGTAGGCGTAGGCTTCGTGTCTATCTTGGCCCCAATAATGCGTTCACTATGCTGTTTGTAGTAGCTTACTCGCACTCCTATTTTTTTATTCATTATGAAACCTACTCCTGCATTACCCCTATTTGATTTTGTATTTATAACCCTGTATTAGCCTGACCAAAAGTATTGTTCCTCCTGCCACCGAACTTCACTAATTCCCAGTATACCTAACTTTAACCAATCCATTCCCCTTTTTAAATTTTCTAACCTCCTGCCAGATTAAGGGATATGACATTCCACGCTCCGATCCGTAGAACGCCAGTTTTCTTTCTCCTGATAACGACGTCCTCCTGAGTAGACCCCGCCCGGAGATCCGAATGGGGGACTATTTTACCTCCGGAATATTTTATCCAAGAGGACGCCATCATAATTTAACCATACAGTAAAGCTGCATGCCCTCGGGAAAAATTACGGCCGTAGTTTCCCCTTGCTTTCAGCCGTTCACAGTACCAGCACAGCCAGGCCGTTTTGGTTAGTGTTACAAGGCCAGATTAGGCAATCATCCAGACCGTTGCCCCAGCAACTACTGAAAAGGCTGCTGCCCCTCTTCAGGAACCACACGTTTGTCTGGCCTCTCAACAGATACCCCTCCGTTGAGGTTGCACCTACGGTTTGGCTCTCTGTATCGATGAGGCACGCAAGCCTCCCCACCAACGGCAAGGTTCATGGTTCATGGGGCTTAGAAATATTCTCCTTAAAATAAATTAAAAATAAACACTTTAACAGAAATAGATCAAGATATTTTACAGTTCCTAGAAAACACTGAGATAGTAAATGCCCCACTCCAAAACAACAGGCCAGTTGGTGAACAAAGCTTGCAATGGAGTTTAATTGGTGAAATTTAGTAACTGTCTGATTTCTTGAAACCTTCCTATTTGCATCATTTTGAGGCTTGATTTCGGGAGGGGAAGGGAGGCAAGATCAAATTTAACGATAAACGGAAAATTTGCCCCAGACAGAACATCATAATAAGCATGAGAACTTAAGTGACCAACGACCGGCAACCGCATCTCGGCACGGAATGGCGGTCCCAATGAGGATCTAGTATCGACGTCCGTCCAGAATCGCCCCCGCTTCTTCTCCCGTCGGCAAGTTGGCCTGACGGTGAAGCATACCGGAACACTTTGTTGGCCGTCAGACAAACAGAAGCTGGGTCAGCATACAACATAGCTAAGTACCCAGCCTGCAAAACTAACATCCTGATACTAGAGTCAGATCAACTTGCACAGCAACCACTTAAAACACGACGCAAGAACAAGTCTGCCTCCCGTGATTATAACGATGGTTTGTAGGCGGTGAGCCATTGGATGTTTCGCCTAGCCCTGACCCAGTTCATCTCCGGGCAAAAGGTCGTTAATGTACCACAAATTGGACCAGGGAGAATTGGGCAGATATGCAAACATTAGAGAAACGGGAGTTGTCTTTATAGCCTCTTGCTGGGTTGATCGACGGAAGCGAGGCATCCTACTTGATGTGGATCTTAGTATGATAGATGATGAGAGCAGCCTTACGGTTTTTATTTACTCTGTCAGAAAACGAGACCTGGGGCTAGTGAGACATTGTCGTAATCTGTCTAATAGCATTATGAAAACAACTCATTAGAAACATAGGCTGTGGCATTGTGAGTAACTAAGTCCCTCGGTGGACCAATTACAGAAAATATCTTCGAAAGATGGTAGATAGTAATTGCAGCTGTAACTCCCCTACTAGGAATAAGTCAGCTGAACTGGCACAAGCCCTCCATGACAACCGAGATGTAACGAGCCCCTGCCTTAGTATGGGGAAGGGGGCCCACTTAATCAATGAATAACTTGTCCATAGGGTGTTGTTCTCTCTCAAATGGAGGAGGCCCTTGGGTGAGTTGTGATTAGACTTTCCCATTTTACATAGCTTGCACGCCCCAACTTGGGGATGATCTTGAGAAAACACAAATGGCCCCCGTGCAAGGAGTCATGAAAATAGCGAAATGTAGATGGGACAAGTTCAACGGGCAAGCAAACTCTAGGGTCCTGGTTAACGCCGAGATCAGCAAAAAGCTCCGGCACCTCGGTTAAGGTGACACCAGCCGATTCCTCGGATGCTTTGTCACACTCGGTTACCTTCTCGCTGTCGCCCTGAACGATCCGGCTAAGTGTATCAGCCACCTGGTTGTCAGCCTCTCTTATATGCCACACCCACATAGCTATTCTGACAGTTTTCATGGGATGCGTCACGACCCAGCTTAACTCATGATTGTCAGTTTCGATATCATACTCCCTATGTTCCAGGTATAATTTACATTTTTCGAATGCGGCCAAAGCCTTACATTCTAAATCGAGTATTTTAAGCCGATGTCGAGCTCCTAGAAGCTTAGGCTTTAGGGCCTAGGGCCTAGAAGCGGGAGTCTCTCCCCAGAAAATTTCTGCAGTAGAACAGCGGCGACACCAACACTGAAGGCATCGGTCTGGACGATAAAGGCATTTGGAAGTCCGGGATGGCCGAGACTGGAAGGTTACTCAGGTTAGTTTTAGTGACCTCAAAAGCAGACTGCTGACGCTCTCCCCAAAGGAAGCACCCTCCCCCCCCCCCCCTCCAATTTTATGTAAACTATTAAGAGGAACGCCAAGCTTGGCGAAATTTGGAACAAATTTACGGAAATAATATTCCTGTGCAAGGGGGTGGGGAGAGGGGAGAGGGCGGAAGCCGTCTGAAGGCGGAGGCGCGCACTTGGTCAATCCTGATCCTGTCCTCTGAAACAAGATGCCCCAGGAAGGAGTTCTGGCGTCTAGCTCTGGTGCTTTTAGGTGGTTCAACCGTTATCCGAGCTGCCCAAATCCGCAATAACACCCCCTGTATATGATACAGTGCATGGGGGCTTAATTAAATATATGATTGAAAATACTTTTTTTTGTTTTTTAGTAGCTGTATGTCCGATTACGCTGTTTCGTAATCGGTTGGCCCTGACTATTATTGTAACGCAATCTGACTGCTAAGAACAACAACAAGAATGAAATGAAATTTTTCGTTGACACAATTAATTAATTAAGTCCCCAGCAACTATAAAACCTACAAAACCAATAAGCACAAGAGTAACTGTTCTGTATGTGGGAGTGTGACTCAACGTACACATCTGGCACGGTTCTTCTCCAACAAGACAAGAATTTTTAAATACCAATTATACTGACGTGGTAAAAGAAAATTAGAAAAACTATAATTACGCAAGAAAACCAGAATTCACTCTAATACAAGAACACAAGCCAGATGCTTTGTTGACTGAACCTGTAATGACGCATTATTTCAGACACACAAATAATAAAAGAACATTGTGGTTTTTACCTTCATATATATTGACGAAATGCACTCTGATCATTACAATAACATCTGCTATCTCTCCCATCAAATAACTGGATAAAACATGGAACAAACACTCCTTACTACAACATCTCGACAAGCCTTGTCCACTAGCGCATCTCAACACGAACTGTCTTCTACGAGCTCTGCCCACTCACTCACTACCACGAGCTCTCGACAAGCACTGACTTCTACGAGTTCTTAACAGGCACTGACTGTCTTCTACGAGCTCTGCCCACGCACTGACTTCTACGAGCTCTCCACAAGCACTCACTACTACGAGCTCTGGCCACACACTGACTTCTACGAGTTCTTAACAGGCACTGACTTCTACGAGCTCTCGACAAGCACTGTGTAGGCGGCTTAATAATACTCTTTGGCGCAATCTCTGGCGCAGTGGCTCAGTGTAGCCACCTTTCATATGCCCCTCCTACACAGGCCAGAATTTGATGGTATTTTTGCCAGCATTGGTGGTGAAAATACCACCAAATTCGTCCAGAAAAATACAGACAAAAATAAAAGATAATATTAATACCTAAATATCACATAATTAGTTAAAATTTTGGCTTTGCACTGACCTTTCAATAACCTAATATATAAAATACAGTAGGCAATACAAATTCTTTTCATACATGTGGCTTTACATAATAGTTTACACAATACATAAAAAATCAGTTTATACAAATGTTCACATAAAATGCTTTCAATGATTATTTTATACAAAAAAAAAGACACCAACAGGTGACATCTTTTCAGTAGAAGCAGTCCATCAGTGTCACCCAGTAAAGTTTAGCAGGTACACCCAGCAACAAGTCACATTAGTTCAGTAGAAGCAATCCATCAGAGGCACCCAGCAATGTTGAGTAGGTGCAGACAGCAACAAGTGACTTCATTTCAGTAGAAACAGTTCATCAGTTGCACCCAGCAATGTTGAGCAGGTGCAGACAGCAACAAGTGACTTCATTTCAGTAGAAACAGTTCATCAGTTGCACCCAGCAATGTTGAGAAGGTGCAGACACCAACAAGTGACATCATTTCAGTAGAAGCAGTCCATCAGTTGCACCCAGCAATGTTGAGCAGGTGCAGACACCAACAAGTGACATCATTTCAGTAGAAGCAGTTCCATCTGTGGCACCCAGTAAAGTTGAAGAGGTACACACAGCAACAAATCACATTAGTTCAGTAGAAGCAGTCGATCAGTGGTACCCAGTAAAGTTTAGCAGGTGCAGACAGCAACAAGTGACATCATTTCAGTAGAAGCAGTCCATCAGTGGCACCCAGCAATGTTGAACAGGTGCAGACACCAACAAGTGACATCATTTTAGTAGAAGCAGTCCATTAGTTGCACCCAGCAATGTTGAGCAGGTGCAGACACCAACAAGTGACATCATTTCAGTAGAAGCAGTCCATCAGTTGCACCCAGCAATGTTGAGCAGGTGCAGAGAGCAGTCCATGATATTCACTATCACAGATCACACTGTTCATCGGAGTATATATGCACAAATTAAACATGTCCTAGTGGCACCAATCATGTAGAAATAGTACAAGTAACAGTCCATAATATTCACTATCACTGATCACACAGTTCATCAGCAGAAATTAAACATGTTCTAGTGGCACCAATCATGTAGAAAAAGTGCAAGTAACAGTCCATAATATTCACTATCCCTGATCATACTGTTCATCAGCAGAAATTAAACATGTCCTAGTGGCACCAATCATGTAGAAAAGGTACAAGTAACAGTCCATAATATTCACGATCACTGATCACACAGTTCATCAGCAGAAATTAATCATTCCTAAGTGTCACACATTATGTTGAAAAAGTGCAGGTAACAGTTCATAATATTTACCCTCACTAATCAGACAGTTCAGGCATGAACAATAATTTGAATGCACATACAAATGCTTCTACAATGCTCTTACACTAAACATACAAATTCTAATAAACACACAAATGATATCAGATAATTGTCGTAGTAACTATTACAAATACACAAATATCAGTAAACCTATAAATTTATGGGTGTCAGTGCAAGCCACTACAAACAAATAAAATAATATTTACGAGATAGGTGGGTAGGATTAGAAAGGAAAACACACAAAACACACTCACTCATCTTTCATCCACATTAAGTACTACTGTGTAATTGAATAGTGTTAACTGTGTAAATGCAATTCTGTCAAAATCTGATGTGCATCATGTGTATCAAGTAGTAATGGCAGCAATGTACAACAGTCAATAACAGTTAGGTCAACGTCATGGTCATCATGTCAAGACCAATGTTTGCCAAGCCAGATCAAATGTGGTGTTGTTGAACAACTGTCAGTGAGTCAAGATATGCAAATACTTCCTCTCTTCAAAAAAAAGTATATACTGCTTAGTGATTTAACAAAGTGTGTGTATAGACTATCTTCCTTCTACTTTAGTGTTCTAGTCTGCTATCTTCATCCTCCTTGTTCCATTAAGACCAACAAAAAAAATATGCTCCTCACTTACTTTACCTCTTATACACCAAAACTCCAATAATCATCAGCTTCACACAATCTCAATAATACCTCAATAATACCTCTTCAATACGTCGATACATATAAACCTTAACGCCAATATATGCTCCTCACTTACTTTACCTCTTATCCACCAAAACTCCAATAATCATCAACTTCACACAATCTCAATAATACCTCAATAATACCTCTTCAATGCGTCGATACATATAAACCTTATTACCAATATCATTTCACTTCCATAACAACTCTTTCCTCTAGTCAGTCTCCTCGAACAAGCACAGATAAAATCCTAATGCAAACTTCAGTTCATCATCCCATACAATCTGAAGACACATTGCCAACACACAACCTCTGTGTAATCCATCTGACCCAAATCTTCTGCTCATTATGAATTATAAACAAAGAAATGCATACATGACCTCTAACAGACTTAGTTCGAATAACTCTCAGTAATTAAGTACGATTACGGAGTGTGAATAATCATAATATTTCACAGTGTGTACACCACTTCAAGAATTATGGCAGAAGCAAACATGTGGAGCATTTCTTGTATCAAGTGTCACTTCCTATTTCAATTGCTCACGAAAAATGCAGTGTAATAACTGTTAATGGTCTAAACCTAGTAACGGTATGTCATGTCGTTAGCTTCCTTCCTATTAGCATACATTTATACAGCTTCCATAAAACCTCCAGCTCATTTGACTTAAACGAAGTTCTTTGTACCAATGTCGTTCGTCGAATTATAGCAGTTCATTTTCTTATCTTAAAAATGTAAGGCACTGACCGTAAGCAAAACAAGCAATAGCGAGTAAATATACCAGTAGAGAACACAATGTCAACACGTGGATGCAGCACAATCCCTACAACGAGGCTCTGCCAAGCGAACAATCTATAATTAATCCAATAGCGTGACCTAAACTCTATGTTCATACGCAGTATATCAGCATTTCTATACACCAAATTAAAGAGTAGTTACGACAACAAACAGAAATGTATAAATATGCAATCCATACGCATAGCAGCAAACAGGTCATTAGCATCATATCAGTATAAGCAAATAAATGTTCATATGTCATCTTAATAAGTAAACATGAAGGCGCAAGCAGATAAATCACAAAGTATAACTTACATACCTAACCCCAACAGCACAATTAGTCAGGTGACAATTATAATTTAAATAAATAAGCACAGCAGGCACATAATTAAAAAATATGACATCAGTGAAAAAGCAGTGCAGCCAAGCGATGCATAATATACACAAGTTACAACCCAGTTCATTAATAATCATTGTCAAAATCAGTTAACGTACGCAACCACGTCGCTTCACAAGTAATTTCATAGAACATTAAATTTAGCACAAGTATGAATCACGTAATCGCGAGCAGCAAATTACGTCTAAAGTACATACCTAAGTGGAAATATGTTACCTGAAAAATGAACTCAATTAATAGTTACCTTTTTTTAGTTCATTAGTTTCTTCTTCGAAATTACATCCTTCCTGAAAATTTCTCGATAGCAAGTCGTCTTAACGTCGGACACGCACAGAATTTACCTGAAGGTCTTAAATATTTTATACAACCGTATCCTGAAAAATGCTGAATGTTAATAACAGAATTCATCAACTCACTATAGCTTTATACTGAATTTAATCGGAGAAATTAAAACTGTGTATTTGTTTACAGCTGTCAGTGCATTCGCACTGAACGCTCGATCAGCTATAGGCGCGTGACGTAGGAAGTAATTGTTTGCGGTCAACGACTGCCTTGTGCGGCGCGCAGACTTGACTGTTGCTTTGAGTATATGCCGCCGCCAAAACACAGCGCGGTATCCTTGTACTCTCCGCGTGTTTACATGTAGCTGTTATTTTCTCACAAGTATGTCATTCCACAAAAATTTTTACGTTAGATATATGATGTATTCCTTTAGAGCGTCGAGATTTAAGAGTTTCTACTTCGACAGTGTTATCATGAATAATTTTACGAATTCTATATGGACCGTTACAAAGCAGAAAAAATTTGCGACACAAGCCTTTTCCTTTGTGCGACAAACGATGAGACTTAATTAACACTTTTTGACCAACTGACAAGATTTTTGAACGACCAGGACGTTTAGCTGATTTCTCTCTTCTAGCAGCCGCAGATGCAATATTTCGTAGAGCCAGGTTGACAACTTCAGAATGCCGCAGTTTCCGTGAAGGCGGAAAAGGAACGATCTCAGAAATGCGATTTGTCGGTGCTTTATTATTTAATGTCAGTATAGGTGGTAAAGAAGTTGAGTCATTAGGGAGTTCATTCAGAATGTTTTGAAAAATTTGAAGATACTGATCCCACGTTCTGTGATTCTGATGACAATAAAGACGACACAATTTATTGATTTCCTTCATCCATCTCTCTGAAGCGTTAGATTGAGGGTGAAAAAGTGAAATGAAGATTGGTTTAATTTTACGACGCTGTAGAGTACGAAGCCAAATTTTAGAACGAAACTGTGATCCATTATCTGATATAACCTTATCAACATGACCAACTTCTTTAAGAAAATGTTTGATGAAAGCGTTAGATACTGAACGAGCTGTTGCTTTGCGTAACGGTGTAAAACACACATATTTTGATGTCAACTCCACTGCTACGAAAATGTACGCAAAACCATTAGTAGAACGAACCACTGGACCGAACAAATCGACTGCAGCCATCTCCTTTAATTTCGCTGGAATGATAGGAAACAACGGTGCTCTGTGAGAAACTGTTGGCGGCTTAGCCTTTTGACATAATTTGCATTTGGCCAGAACAGATCGAATACGTGTTTCCATATTACTGAAATAACAATTTTCTCGTAATTTGTGAAAGCATTTTCTGGGCCCAAAGTGTGCATAACTGAAATGCGTATACCAAATCAATTTATTGACCCACTCATCAGGAATACAAACTAACCAAACGGAGTTGTCGACCGATTTTCGTTTAAAAAGAATGTCATTGCGGACTAAATAATGCTGTCTAATCGCTACGCTTTCCTTTCTCCTCCACTTCTCCTTAATGTCCTTCCAGATTGGATCCTTATTTTGCTCCTTAGCGATGTCCTGGAGCGAACACGAAATAAAGTTCTCAAACGCAACACCTTGAATATACATCAAACAATAATTTATTTCTATGCCGTCCTCTTCAGCACTTTGTTTCAAACCCATAGGTGCACGTGATAAAGCATCAGCAACAATATTTGAAGAACCCTGTATGTAAACAATACTAAAATCAAATTCTTGTAGGTACAACGCCCATCGTGACAATCTGCCATGAGTTAGTTTTGTTGACATAAGAAATTCCAGAGCTCGATGATCGGTATAAACCTTAGTATGTCTGCCAAACAAAAATGTGCGAAATTTTGTGAAAGCCCAAACAACAGCCAAAGCTTCAAGTTCCGTAATCGAATAATTCTTTTCTGATTTATAAAGAACACGACTTCCAAATGCAATAGTTTTCTGTACTACAACGCCGTCTTCTTCTAGCCCTTGAAATAAGTGTGCCCCTAGGCCCTTGTATGATCAGTCCGTCGCCAAACAAAAATCTTTAGATAAATCCGGATGTGAAAGAAGTGGAGCAGCAACTAAAGCATCACGGAGTTGTTCAAATTCTGATTGAGCTTCCTCATCCCAACACCAATTAGAATTCTTTCCGGATAGTTCACATAAACGAGGTGTGGCCAAATCGCCCAATTTAACAAAGCGTCGAAGAAAATTACAGACACCAAGGAAACTACGAACATCACGTTTTGTAGTAGGAACAGCATAATTACGAACAGCGTTTAATTTTTCTGGATCAGGAAGAATACCTTCTGTAGAAATAATGTGACCGAGAACTTTCGCCCGAGAACGACCAAATTCAGATTTTTCTAAGTTCACTGTAATGCCAACTCTTGCTAAAATACGTAATAATTAATCCAAAATGTTGTTGTGCTCACTCCAAGAATATTTAGCAATAAGAATATCGGCAACATATGAAGTAATTTTGTCACGAAGATAAACAGGTAAAATTTCGTTTAAACTACAAATGAATGCTGCAGAAAATATAGTAAGTCCAAACAGTAATTTCCGAAATCTCTTTTGGTACAATTAGTCATATCCGGTTATTGTCTACTTACTGTCTAGATAGATTGGTAGTCGAAGAGTTGTTTTGACAGATGCAAAGAATAGTAAAAGAGTAGGCAGCGGTGCAGAAAACTAAAAGAGAAATAGCACCACTACAGCTCGGGGCCCTATGCTCGCTACGGCACATATTCACTTAGAGTAGTGAATCCCCTGAGGACTTTAATAGCCGCACATAATTTCTACTTTGTGACTTAGTGGCAAATCTGGCGGAAGTGCGTACATAAATTGATGTAACCATGAACATGGATGTATGTCATTCTTAGAATTGCGGAAGATCTTAAGTTTCCGAACAGTCAAAAAGAGTATATAGTCCAAATTTTCGCCTCGTGGCGACAAAGACCTACCGCGTCTGTCCCAGTCACAATGACGATTATTGTTAAATTCGCGCGCCTGGCGCGCTCTTGTTGCTTCTCGTAAATGAAATAAATTACTTTCTTCATACCCCTCTGCTATCTGTGATTCTAAGTTCCTTCTACTGTCCTTTGCAGTGGATAGCACACTGGACTCGCATTCGGGAGGACGACGGTTCAATCCCGTCTCCAGCCATCCCGATTTAGGTTTTCCGTGATTTCCCTAAATCGTTTCAGGCAAATGCCGGGATGGTTCCTTTGAAAGGGCACGGCCGATTTCCTTCCCCGTCCTTCCCTAACCCGAGCTTGCGCTCCGTCTCTAATGACCTCGTTGTCGACGGGACGTTAAACAACACTAACCTAACCTAACCTATCTACTGTCCTTTCCTACTATTTCGCCTTCAATTTGTTTGACTTGCTTTCGTAATGCCTCAAATTCCCTTTTCACGCGTTCATTAAATTTTCCCTGATTTTCAACATGCTTATTTATGTTCTGGTATTCTTCGGTTTCTGCAAATGGCAATGGTGCTGTATCATCTGAATCTCTGTCCCCCTGTAAACTAAGATTTGTCAGTTTATCTGAAATTTCCTCAACTCTTTCCGATAAGTCACCTAATTGTTCTTTCTGTTTATTTACGTCTTCCGTAAGTGTCGCGACTCGGGTTTCAGTATTGACACATTTGGTAGTTAACTGTTCATATTGTTGTGTTAAGTTATTTATTCTGTCATTTGGTACGGATTCCTCGATTCTCTCAAATATTTCTTCCTTATCGTTTGCACGTTGTAAATTTAACTCTGAAAATTTCTGTACTATCACGCGATCTCTTTCATCCTGTTCTCTATCCTGTTCCCTTTGTCTGATTTCTACCGCAATTAATCTATTATTGTGAGCATTCAAAATTGGTTGTACTTCTTCTCTGATTTCTTTCTTTAATTCATCTTTCATATTTTTGAAACATGTTCCTATTCGTGAATCTATCCGAGTTTCCATTGTTCCCATCCGTGTTTCCAAAGTTCCTATCTCTGTTTTAAATTCAGATCGAAACTGCTCCATTGTTCCCCTATCTGTTTTTAATTCAGATCTCAAAGTTCCCATCTCTGTTTTAATTGTTCCCATTTGTGAGTCGAACCATGTTTTTAATTCTGATCCCAAATTTAATATTACACCCATCAACTGCTCCATATCAGCCAGTTCGAAATTCTTTTCGCCCCTAACATTTCCCACAAAACTAACTTCCTTCTGCATAGCCATACAGCTATCTGTGTTCGATACTATTTCAGAATCTTCTGTCGTTGATCTCGTATTCTGTGAATTTTCTGATTGAGAAAAATTTTGAAAAGGTTCCGGACTATTTTCCCGACTTATTACATTGTTTTCCACCTCATTATCCACCATACTGTTTTCCTCTGTTGGCGAGTTCGCCATGTCAACAATTTCGTCATTCTCACTATTCATCATTTTTGCCTTTTTCATTGATCGCGTAATCATTTACAAAACATAAAAAAATTCGTCACTGTTCGAAAATCACACACAATGACTCCTTATCTCCAACAATACTATTCACACGAGATGTTTCCCTCAAACACGATTAACGAACAATTGAAATAATTGCACAAAATTGTCAAACGCGTATACAAGGCAATAAAAATTAAATTTTGAAGAATACCATTAGAAGAATGCCAATTACCAAATCTACACATGCAAAATAGACTACAATTACTAACTACAAATTACTACAACAATACTACCATCTACTATTTTTACATCAGAAGATTCCAAGGGACGATCCTGGCAGGGTCGCCACGTGCATGGGGGCTTAATTAAATATATGATTGAAAATACTTTTTTTTTGTTTTTTAGTAGCTGTATGTCCGATTACGCTGTTTCGTAATCGGTTGGCCCTGACTATTATTGTAACGCAATCTGACTGCTAAGAACAACAACAAGAATGAAATGAAATTTTTCGTTGACACAATTAATTAATTAAGTCCCCAGCAACTATAAAACCTACAAAACCAATAAGCACAAGAGTAACTGTTCTGTATGTGGGAGTGTGACTCAACGTACACATCTGGCACGGTTCTTCTCCAACAAGACAAGAATTTTTAAATACCAATTATACTGACGTGGTAAAAGAAAATTAGAAAAACTATAATTACGCAAGAAAACCAGAATTCACTCTAATACAAGAACACAAGCCAGATGCTTTGTTGACTGAACCTGTAATGACGCATTATTTCAGACACACAAATAATAAAAGAACATTGTGGTTTTTACCTTCATATATATTGACGAAATGCACTCTGATCATTACAATAACATCTGCTATCTCTCCCATCAAATAACTGGATAAAACATGGAACAAACACTCCTTACTACAACATCTCGACAAGCCTTGTCCACTAACGCATCTCAACACGAACTGTCTTCTACGAGCTCTGCCCACTCACTCACTACCACGAGCTCTCGACAAGCACTGACTTCTACGAGTTCTTAACAGGCACTGACTGTCTTCTACGAGCTCTGCCCACGCACTGACTTCTACGAGCTCTCCACAAGCACTCACTACTACGAGCTCTGCCCACACACTGACTTCTACGAGTTCTTAACAGGCACTGACTTCTACGAGCTCTCGACAAGCACTGTGTAGGCGGCTTAATAGTACTCTTTGGCGCAATCTCTGGCGCAGTGGCTCAGTGTAGCCACCTTTCAACAGATGCTGGTCAAAAGAACTACTATAGATGAGAATATTGTCGATGTTGTTAAACATACAGCTGAACTTGAGATGACCCGACACATGGTACAACAAACGAGACAAGGCCGCTGCTCGGGTAGATAAGCTGAAAGAAACCCGATTGAACTCATACAGGTTCCAGTCCATACAAAATGTGGTCACCTGCCGGCCGGAGTGGCCGAGCGGTTCTAGGCGCTACAGTCTGCTCATAAGTTAAGTCCCATAGTGCTCAGAGCCATTTGAACTTTTTTTTTTTTTTTTGTCACCTGTCTGGAATTATCAGTAAGCGGTATGTGATTATAAGCTTGGTTAAGATCAAGCACAGTAAAATAGCTGGCCCCATAGAACCACGTGAAACAATTGTGGAAACTGGGCAATGGCATCTATCATGGACGACCTTTCGGTTAAGGGCCCTCTAATCAGCCACCGGCCTAAAATCCTGGCATTGCCCCTTGGGAATGGGTGAAGCATCATGTTCACTTTTTGCCACAATATTCTCATCTTGGGAGGTGACAAACAGATGGAGTTTGCCACTAAGGGACATCCTCCGATAAACAAAATTTATACTGATTTTCGTCCATTACACCTAAACAGCTCGTGAGGACACCAGAATAGTCTCCCAAGATCTTCATCAGCTGGCGAGGCTGACCTTGCTCAAGATGGTTAACGATGAACTCATATTGGCACGAGTTAAGCACTGCTATGAGAAGAACAAAGGGCTATTTTTCCAAAGGACGAAACTTAAAGGAAAAGTCTTACTTGAGAAACCGCGCACCAACCCGGTTAGCCAACTACAGAAACACAACCGAGGAGTAGGGGAATGAGATGGTTCTTGTCGACGACCAATTTAATTGACCATGAAAAATCACAGATGGGTAACTACCCCCATACCTCAGCTCTCAGAGGCAACACTTTGCCATTAACTGCCCGACATCTCTGAATAGAGGTATGCAAAGGGTGTATTCTACATAAATATCAATCATAATCTAACAAAGAAATTGAACTGCCCGAGTATAAAAGGCCACATACTGGTTCCGCTTGAGCACAAACATACAGCAAGGAACGACCATTAATGCTGCGGATACGTGCACATCAGCCCCGACCGCTCTCAGTTTGATGTTTATGACTTTACTTATTAGACCCCGAGCCGCGCTCGACTGCACGGTCACGCACCAGATGATCCCCTTTTCCAGGCCTTACGACCAGATGGTTTAAATGGTAACCGATGGGGTTTGTTTCCTTGCAACTGGAATTCAGGCTCTAACCCCTTATGCTGGTTGCGCTGCTCGTCTGCAAATGTCAAAGCCTCCATGGAAGACAACAATTCGTTTAGTTTAGAAAACGTAGTGGGCTTCTGGGCGAATTCAGTCCATAACCGACCTTCCGGTCTCATGCCCTAGAAAATATTGAGCACACTGTCGTGTTCCGTGACTATCATCTGCAAAACGGCATCTGATGCGCACGACGCTCAATGTATTCTAGGAAATTCTCAGTAGCCCCTTGTACCAGCCAATAATTGTCCCACTTTAATTCATTAACTGTACCATACGACGTCTCAAATCTCCTAGAGCGCCCCGTTCCCTAAGTATTTCCGAAAGTACACTACTCAGTGAACCTCGGGTCAAATGATATAATAAACGCGATATAACCGAGTGGGGAGCCTGCAAAGCACCAGTATAAATCTCAAAACGAACAATCAGCCATAACAGCTCTTCAACTTGCGGCAGATGCTCAATGGCTAGATCGGAAACGCCCAAAAACATGCGTATCTGCATTAGGAAACAGCAAATAACTCTACAGCATATCTATCGGAGAGGTAAGCATCAGTAACCTGGCCCGCCTCACCTGGCAAGTCCTGGGTGGCGCTACCCCTCTCTGTGCCACTCGCCTCTCCTTATAAATTCATCACGCTAGTGATTACTTGTAAATTGTTGACGTGAGTAAACAACCGACAAGCCATATCACAGTGCTCCTTAGAAAGAGAGATACGGTTCCGTAAGACAATCTCTCCCTCGCCCCTTTCACACAATGGAACAACCACGCCATGCAGCTACTACTGAAATAGTTTTCCATTGGTCGCGCCAACATCACTGGTGGTTGACAACATTTAGATTTGTTTCGTGAAAACATTTAAAATTTTCCTTCACAATTGAATGAAGAGGAAAGCCACTTAACAACAACCAACTATCACTGAGCGCCAGAAGGGCTTAAAAATTCGCTTTGAAATTTATCCCCTCTTATCAAAAATATATAAATAAAGAAAGCAGAAGATCAACAACAATAATCACAATATTCCAGAAGGCCTAGAATTAACTTTAAAATTATCTCTTTAAAAAAATTTACAAGATCAAAATCCATGATAACCATGCACCTCAAGGCTAAGCAACTGCCTTGAAATTTTTAAGGTCAAAACCATACAGGGCCCCAGAAGGCTTAGAAACATTCTCTTATTTTAAATAAAAAATCACTTTAACAGAAATATATCAAGATATTTTACAATTCTTCCAAAACACTTTATAGGAGTATTCGCCTCCTTCAAAACAACCCACGACCAGTAACTGCAACTCGGCATGGAATGGCGGTCCCAATGAGATCCTAGTATTGGCCTCCGCTCAGAATCGCGCCCGCTTCCTTTCCTGTCGTCAAGTCGGCTACCTAGTAAGGCACACCGGAACAATTAGTTGCCAGCTGGACAACCATGAGCCGGCTCAGCATGCAATGTGACTAATTAGCCCAGCCTGCAAAACCGACAACGTAATATTAGTGTTAGATTGACTTAGACAGTAACCACGTAAAACACAATATAAAATCACCACTTGAACCTTTTGAATATCTGTTCCCTTTAAAAAAGTGACAAACACTTAAACAAGATTATAAGGCTTAAGCCCAAGAAATAATATATATTTTGATTAGAATCTTATAATTTCTTGGGATCAAGGGTTATAATTTTCATTAAGTGTTTGTCATTTTTTTAAAGGGGAGAAATTTGCAAAAGTTTCAACTGATGACTTGTTCGTATGTTGTACGTGGTTCCTTTCTAAGGGGTGGACAGGGCAGTTATTGCTCTGAGGTGTTAAACTCTTTCCTTAATTCTGTTTTAGAATTACGTACTTTGGCCATACAACGGGATGTCCGTTAGCCTTAGCCGCAAAGGGAGACAACTGTCAAGAATGGACGCTGTGGACTGTTGATGAACGTCCTGTATTGGTATGGTGCAGTATCTGAATCTAGTGAGATTTTTGTTTGAGCAGTCAATCTCAGCACTGTCCGAGTACTGGATTTGTGAAGGCAGCTTGTTGTAAACACCTTGGATTAATCAAGTGTTTAAATATTACTCTCTTGTTTAAACGTTCGCCTATATATACTGACAAATATTTACACAAGGGAGTAATATTTCCCTTCCGTCCAGGTAAGCTCCACTCGGTCAGCCAGAATGTGAGAAACGCTGGTGTCCGGATCCTGGTGGGAAGGAAAGACCTACAGTTCCTACAATCTGTGGTAGAGGCAGGCTGTAGTGTTGAACTCTGAAACTTGTGATTATGGTGAGGTAGCTATCTGTCCCAGTAATGGCTGTTGTTTGCCCGTAGCATGCCCCTTCTACAAAAGACTTGTGCCAGACGTCACTTCGCTGCAATCACGGAACTGAGTGCGGATGTCATATTCACATCAAAAAAAGTTTAGCATAACCCCGTTCCCAGAACTCCTGATGATAGACGTTGACTGTGGATATTGTATCACAGACATAGTCCCTTTGACTGTTCAGAGATGTTACTAAACCCGCCCAAAGATGTAAACCACCATGCATGAGCAGCGCCTATTAGACGAAGGGGGTCCATCAGCCGATCAGTTCCAGTCATTATACCAGGTAGGAGGTACAGGGCTCGTGTTGTCTGTACTTCAACCATGCCTAGACGGTCAATACCACGGTTCGATCGCGTCCGCATTGTTACTTTGTGCCAGAAAGGGCTCTCAACAAGGAAAGTGTCCAGGCGTCTTGGGCTGAACCAAAGCGATGTTGTTCGGACATGGAGGAGATACATGGAGACAGGAACTGTCGATGACATGCCTCACTCAGGCCGCCCAAGGGCTACTACTGCAGTGAATCACCGCTACCTACGGATTGTGGCTCTTAGGAACCCTGACAGCAACGCCATCATGTTGAATAATGCTTTTCGTGCAGCCACAGGACGTCGTGCTACGACTCAAACTGTGCGCAATAGGTCGCATGATGCGCAACTTCACTCCCGACGTCCATGGCGAGGTCCATCTTTGCAACCACTAAACCATGCAGGGACGTACAGATGGGCCCAACAGCACGCCGAATGGACCGCTAAAGATTGGCATCACGTTCTCTTCACCGATGAGTGTCACATATGCATTCAGCCAGACAATCGTCGGAGACGTGTTTGGAGGCAATCCGGTTAGACTGAACGCCTTAGATACACTTAACTGCGAGTGCAGCATGTTGGAGGTTCCGTGATGATTTGGGGTGGCATTATGTGCGGCGAACGTACGCCGCTGGTGGTAATGGAAGGCGCCGTAACGGCTGTACGATACGTGAATGCCATGCTTCGACCGATAGTGCAACCATATCGGCAGCATATTGGCGAGCATTCGTCTTCATGGACGACAATTCGCGCCCCCGTCGTGCACATCGTGTGAATGACTTCTTTCAGGATAATGATATCGCTCGACTAGAATAGCCAGCATGTTCTCCAGACATGAACCCTATCGAAAATGCCTGGGATAGATTCAAAAGGGCTGTTTATGGACGACGTGACCCACCAACTACTCTGAGAGATCTACGCCAAATCGCCGTTGAGGAGTGGGACGATCTGGACCAACAGTGCCTTGATGAACTTTCGGATAGTACGCCACGACGAATACAGGCATGCATCAGTGCAGGAGGATGTGCTACTGGGTATTAGACGTCCCGGTGTGTACAGCAATTTGGACCACCACCTCTGAAGGTCTTGTTGTATGGTGGTACAACATACCATATGTGGTTTTCATGAGCAATAAAAAGGGAGGAAATGATTTTTAAGTCGATCTCTATTCCAACATTCTGTACAGGTTCCGGAACTCTCGGAACCGAGGTGAAGCAACACGATTTTGGTGTGTGTATATGCCGTCGATCCGTCAAACGACTGCCTTATGAGCTAAGCTGCTGAGGTATTTAAGGAGCGAGTAGTGGCTAACGTCACGACCACAAAGGACTTGCCATTACTGAACTATCAGCCTTTTTCCTTCTGCCATGCTTGCTCAACAATTTGGCATAGTCTAGGATTGGTTCGTAAAAGCTCATTTTAACGTTTGTCGCTTTCGCCTTAGCCTTTCTTTCGTCAGGGCAGGGGCAGGGGCGTGACCGCCTCCTCATCACGCTACGAATAAAATGGTTAAGTCGTAAATAAAGTGTTAATTTATACATTTGCTTCTTCCAGCGCCTCACCCCTTGGCCGCTTAGACCCCTGACAGTGTGGCTGCCTGACACCATCCCTGGGTTTGGCTGTATACTTGTCTTTGTGTGTGTTTTTTCAGATACATTCTGATTAATAAGATGTACTCTGGAGCACCAAAGAAATTGATATAGCCATGCGTATTCCAATACAGAGATACGTAAACAGGCAGAATACGGCGGCGCAGTCAACAACGCTTATATAAGACAACAAGTGTTCGGCGTAGTTGTTATGTCGGTTGCTGCTTCTACATGGCAGGTTATCAAAATTTAAGTGAGTTTTAACGTGATCTTATAGTCGGCGCACGAGCGATGGGACACAATATCTCCAAGGTAGTAGTGAAGTGGCGATTTTCCCGTAGACCATTTCACGAGTGAACCATGAACATCAGGAATCCGGTAAAACATCAAATCACCAACATCGCTGCGGCCGGAAAAAGATCCTTCAAGAACGTAACCAACGACGACTGAAGTGAATCGTTCAACGTGACAGTAATGCAATCCTTCTGCAAACTTCTGCAGATTTCAGCGCTGGGCCATCGACAAGTGTCATCGTTCGAACCATTCAACGAAACATCACCGATATGGTCTTTCGGAACCGAAGGCCCACTTGTGTAACCTTGATGACTGCATGACACAAAGCTTTACGCCCGGCCTGGGCCCGGCAGCAGCGACATTGGACTGTTGATGACAGGAAACGTGTTGTCTGGTCGGACGAGTCTCTTTTCAAATTGCATCGAGCGGAGGGACATGTATGGGTATGGAGACAACCTCATGAATCCATGCACCCTGCAAGTCAGCAGGGACTGTTCAAGCTGGTGGAGGCCCTGCAGTGGTGTGGGGCGTGTGCAGTTGGAGTGATATGCGACCCCTAATACGTCTAGATAGGATTCTGACAGATGACACGTACGTCAGCATCCTGTCTGATCACCTGCATCCATTCACGTCCACTGTGCATTCCAGCGGACTTGGGGGAATTCCGGAAGGACATTCGACATCCCACACGTCCATAATTGCTAAAGAGTGGCTCCAGGAGCACTGTTCTGTGTTTAAACACTTCCGATGGCCACCAAACTCTCCAGGCATGAACATTATTGGGCGTATACGGGATGCTTTTCTCCGTTCTGTTCAGAAGAGCTCTCCACCCCTTCTTACCCTGACGGATTTATGGACAGTCCTGCAGGATTCATGTTGTCAATTCCCTCCAGCACTACTTCTGACATTAGTCCAGTCGTGCCACGTCGTGTTGCGGCACTTCTGTGTGCTCGCGTGGACCCTTCGCTATAGATGCCGTACACAATTTGTGTCGCGTACAGGGTGAGTTGTCACAAAAGGTTGATAGTATTACTGAATCTGAACAAAAAGCGTCTTATGAACATATGTTCTTCACAATTTCCAAGAGAACTAAGGGAAATCAGTGTGGAACAGAAAGAATGCAGATGATAGTAAATGGAACATCGTGGTCTAACGTCTTGTTTAATTGCATACGATTCAAAAATACACTGCCAACTGACATAGCCAATCAAAACTTAAAACAGATTTCCAATGGAACTTGTAACGGCTAGGCAAGGATCAGGGGAGACATCTTTCACCCATTAGCTCACACACTTTATTTAAACAAGACCCAATTTTTTTAATAAGTAAACATTTACGGTTTTTTAAGAAACATAATAACAAGGATTAAAGGATTTCAATAAGAAATCTCATAGAGTAAACTACAGGACCACTCCAGCTTTTTCGGAAGCTCTACAACATCCCTGTTCTTAAAAGAAGTGTTAACCATTTAAGAAAAAAGAGACAATTTAAGTGTACCCCAAAAATGTGCTTAAACTCACCTTTCCAAATATGTATAATTTGTACTTAAGATAGGAAATTCTCGATTGGTCCACCATACCTAACAAAATATTACAATTTATTTCAGCTAAATAAGCAACAGGAAGAGTTTTAAAAAAATGTATTAACTATTTAAGAAAGCAATCATTTAAGAGACACCCCCAACAGGTGCTTTAAACTCAACTTCACAAATGCGTCTAACTTGCCTTATGTAACTCTTCATTTAGTGACCCGTTTGCGGAACCATCGTCCCTCAGTTGTTGCAGGTCCAAGTGTCCTTGCACTCTGTCAGACAAGAGTCGTCTCCCGCAAGGCATGGCCCTCACCTCGACAAAACTAGAACACACTATGTCATGTGTTAATGGTCGGTTCCACATCACGTGTCCATAAGTACTTTTAATAAATACACACCGGAAGGGAATACGATTCTGGTCCGAAATAGGATATTGCCTTTGAGAAACCACACTCAGTATGGAAGCACTGAGTATCAGAGGCAGAAAGCAAAGCATCCATCCCACATGCGGCCATATTGAACCAAAGCACAAGAAAGATGCTACAGACACTCAGAGCAACTCAAAGAGGTGGCCAACAGATGGTAGGTTAAACCAAACAACTGCCGAACTTAGGTCAATTCTGGAGAAGACAGCAGCTTCCACAGTTCAAGAGTGGGGTTTAAGGATACATACCCACTACCTGAAAGATGTCAGGAAATATCCAGAATAGAAGGCCGTGTGGGCCTTCAGATTAACTGAATAACTATGACACAAATGCCACCGCAAGGCCAGCGCTTCCAGCAGAACAAGAACATCTCAAACGTGAACAACAAAGGACAGACCGACCCTAGGAATTCGAAGGAAGATCAACCTGGCCCGCCAAACCCACAGAAACCCCCTCCCGCTTTTGATGTGTTGAGTGTTCAGGGAGGAAGCTAATTATCCTTAATGTGGGAGACATGAGCCCTGGATAGCTTACGTTACTGGAGATTGCGGACAAGCAAGTTGACTTGACCCAGTACTCAGGCGATCTCAAAGGGACCCAAAAACAGGGGTACTAATTTGCTAAAACAGCCCTTCACCCTTTCTGGTTAGCATTGGGGCTGCACAAGGAAACCCATTACCAACCTTACCCTTAAATTCCCTACGCCCCTGATTATAGCGATCAGCAAACCTATGACGGGCCTGCTGAATATTTCGATACGTCTTCTTCCAATTCTCCTGCAGAACCGTAGCGCCAATATACTTTGGGAAAAAATTATTAACTGACCAAAAGCTGGCCACAGCTGAATTAACTTGATAGTCCACCAGAAGGGAAGCAGGGGCAGCTTTCAATTGCTCATGTTGGGTCGTATTAAATGCAAAATGAAACCACCTCACGGAATTGTCTCACTTACTGTGGGAATTACTATGGAAGGCAATAAGAGTCCCTTTGAAATTTTGGCTAACACTTCCCACTTTCCACAAAAGCTGGTTGAGGATAAGAGGGGGTAGTTGTGATGTGTCAGAGCCTGCTGCAGACAAAACCTCGTAATGCCATTAGATTTAAAAGACTGACCATTGCCACTAACCAAATACCTTGGCGAGCCAAAGATAGAAATTATCGCCGACAGAAGCCGTAACCCCACGACTAGGGATTGACCAAGAGAAGCATGAGAATGCGTCCCGTCACCACGAGTATGTGGCGGTTACCACTGCGAATGCGTGGCAAAGGACCAATATAATCGATGAACCATATATTCAAGCTTTCCTAGTGGATTGTAGAAGACTTTTACCGGGGTTAGAATTTCGTTTGACTTCCTTGCAAACTTCACACTCACCCACCGTCTGCCGAACATCCTTGTGTAAGGAAGGCCAAGACATATGGCGCTTGATATTGCGGATAGTTTTGCTGACACCTAGATGTCCTCCAACCACCTTATGATGAAAGTAATGGAACAAACTGACCGGGCAAGCAGATCCGAAAACCGTCTGACTACAACCCACGACAAAAAAGTAGACCTTCATGCATGAGGTGACCAGCCAGCTGTTCCCCGTTCAATAGTTCATTCTTAAAAGCCTTAATCCTGTCCTGTCTTTGCCTGAGGTCCCTGAAAAGTTCTAGGACTTCGGATAGTATCCCACCTACACAATTCTGCGGACCGGAATACTTCCCTGACTGCTGAACCCATTCAACATCCGACTCAGGGCGTCGGCCACCTGACTGTTGGTGTCACGAATATGCTTCGCCGAACAGCCCAGCGAGCTATACGACCCCTCTTATGGGTGGGTGTGCCAAGACATAACTGAGAGCCTGATTATCAGTTTTGAGTAAAAACTCGCGGAGCTCGAGGTAAAACTTAAACTTTTCTACAGCGGAAAGCACAGCTAGCGCCTCCCATTCGTAGACAGAAAGCTTAAGCTCGCCTGGGGACAACGCTCCAGAAGCATAGGGAACCAGTATACATTCTCCTTCCACCTCTTGCAGGGGGATGCTCTATGCCGACCACAAAGGGCAACTCGAAGTTGGTGGTAGCCAGGAAGGGCGGATTACTAATAGCTTACTTAATAGCTTTGAAGGATGCCTGTTGAGTTTGATCCCAACGGAGACTAATTCCTTTCCCGTGTAATTCAGTGAGAGGGGCGGCCAGTTGTGCGCAGTAAGGCTCATACGAGGAAAAAGTATTTGCGGAAACAATTGGCCATCACAATGAATCTGGCGACCCCTTTTTATTAACAGAAAGAGGAAATTTTCGCATATTTTTTATACATTCCTTATCTATCCTAACCCCTTCAGCAGAAACTAAGTGGCCTGGAAAGAGGGCTAATGTAACAATAGGTTTCACGGTCAAACCTGCCTCCCTAAACCTCTCTAACACTGCTTCCAACTATCGAAAGTGTTCCACAAAGGTACGGTTATAGATTAAAACATCGTCTTAGTAGTTATTTGCACAGTTAAATTTTAAGTCGCCGAGCACCCGATCCAGTACCTTGATAAAACAGCCGCTCCTGTCAGCAGACCAAACGGAACCCTGTTAAATTCGGAGAGATTCCAGTACAGAAGGAAGTAATGTGTCTGGAATCCCCTGACAACGGAATTTGGTAATAGGCTTGGTTCGGATCCAAAACGGTGAAATACCTTGCTCCAGCAAACCATGTGAAACAATGATGACCATCAGGTGAAGGCACAGATTCCAAGATAACCCTTTCGGTTCCAACTTGTAGTCAACTTGCAGTCGAAACTCTTGCTTATTACCCTTAGGAACCAAGAATATTGGTAATACACAGGGAGAGGTGGAAGGTCTTACGGCCCCCTCACGCAACATGCTGTCTATCAGGGCACGTAGTCAATCGCCAGTCAACCGGATTTTGTACTGGATCTTATTAGTCATGCCAGTCCTGTTGGTGAGGGGTTTCGGAAATTTATCGAGCACCTACGACAATTAGTACCTTCGTCGCATCTCCAAATGACTCTGTTAATAACACCCAGTAGCAGGCAAAACAGGACACACAGGCAATGAAACATTGCATGACCATAAACCGATTCGCTCCCCGAAACAAAAGTCACATTGTTGACCATCCAACATTAATCCTAACTAACATCAATCCTAACTAACAACTTAACAGGTCAGGAAAACTTCCCAGTACTCAATCTAACTACAAACCCACCGACTTACAGCAGCTGATGGGCGCTAACAGCTTGACATTTCCGAGAAGAAGTTTGTAAGTGAACAAACTTACATAGAGATCGATACTCAGTCCAACAGTGGCATTGAGCTCCCACAATCAAAAAGGGCGCAAAATGGCTCATGATTCAAATTAGCATAAACAAATTGTAAGGTCTCACCCACTACACCCCCAGTCCTACGACAACGCCCAGGAAAGGAAGGTATGAACTCCTTTTTTGACTTCCGACACTATCAACTGTCTACCTCCCCTTGTCACTGAACTGGACATTCAAGAACTAATTGTCTCATATGCCAGCAACGAAAACAGGCTTTAGATCGTTGTCGAAGGACGCTATCGAATTTAGGTTGCACCGAAGGGCCACTAGCTCCAAGACAACCAAAAGATAATTGAACCTGCTAATTATCAGCGTACTAAGTTCCTCAACGCTGGAAACAAACGCACTTAATTGTCAAAGGTGGAGGGTTTGCTATCAAAGTTGATGCGAGATCGATCCTTGGACCTCAGCATAATACGTTGTCGACAATTTGATCCTTGGGTACTCGCAGTTCTAAGAACAAAACAGCAATTTGGATCCTCTCAGTATATATCTACTCAAGGGCCCATTTCTTGACTGCACTCACCAATAATTCATACACCGCAGAAGTAGATTAAAGATAGCATCAGCACATTCTGTTAGTACAGCTTTCCTACGTCAGGGTCAAGCATACATCCAGGGGCGAACCTACCGTTCTCTTTTGACGGACAGGTTCTTAAGCTATTGTTCTGTTAAGTGGATTATGACCCCCTGTGAATGATCTCTCCCTCCAAAAAACCTCCCAATCCATTCCCCTCTCCCTCCACCTCACTGTCCCCCTCCTCCTCCCCCACAGTTCTGGGAACTCCCCTTGCAGATACAAAGGCAATTTTGATATCAAATTAATTGACTAATTAATTAAATAAATAGATTAATTAACCTCTCCCTCTGTGAGCACCATCCCAGAACATTCTGGTGTTACTGCAAGGACAGAACATTACTGTGGTAGATGAGAAGCAACCATTTCCTCCCAGTGCTCTACTGCTTTTCACTGCAACTTAAAATTTAACACCTAGTGGCTCAAAGCGCTTAAATATTTGTATAGAGGCATCAGTGGACTGTGACTGGTGTTAGAGGTTAAAAATTCATTGACTAGTATTAAAGGGTGGTTTACGGACCTGTGTCGTGTAGAATCCTGCAATAAACAACGGATGACCCAGTATCCCCCATCTCTGGACATTTTCTGCATTGGTCTGACCCTACCTTTTTTGTCATCAGTTTCTAATTGGTTTGATGCGGCCCACCATGAGTTCTTCTCCTGTGCTAGCCTCTATATCTCAGAGTAGCACTTGCAACCTATGTCCTCAATCACTTGCTAGATTTATTCCAATCTCTGTCTTCCTCTAGAGTTTTTGCCCTCTACAGCTCCCTCTAATACCATGGAAGTCATTTCCTCATGTCCTTTCTCCTTATCAGTGTTTTCCACATGTTCCTTTCCTCTCCGATTCTGCGTAGAACCTCCTCATTCCTCATCTTATCTGTCCACCAAATTTTTAACATTCGTCTCTAGCACCACATCTCAAATGCTTCGATTCTCTTCTGTTCCTGTTTTCCCATAGTCCATGTTTCACTACTGAGCCTTGGTAAAATTTGCTGTTTTGAAGAGCGCGCCGCAGCGCGTAGTGTAAAGCAGTCGCCTTCCGTTTCTGGCGGTGGTGCCGCTGTGGCAATCGCAGCTTTGGTGTCTCCCTCTGATGGCAAAGGGGAAAAGTTGCCTGTTCACGTGCATTTAAGGGACGCTATGAGCTCGGCAGTCGGTTCTGTCCTCTCCCCTCTCCTTTATCTCTTGTATACGGCTGATATGCCCAAGCCACCCCCACCAGTCCACCTTCTCCAGTATGCTGATGACACCGCCTTCCTGGCTCTCTATCCTACCCTTCAACAGTCCCAACGTACCCTCCAAACCCACCTTAACCAGTTCACCACTTGGTGTAGCCAGTGGTTCCTCCGTGTCAACCCCTCCAAAATCCAGGCAATCATCATAGGCCACACCACTCGGTACTTTCGCCTCCATGATGTCTACCTCACCCTTTATGGTTGTCCCACCCTGAAATACCTTGGCCTCACCCTCGACCGACACCTCACCTGGACCCCTCATCTCCAGACCGTCCAGCAGAAAGCCCATTCCCGCCTCCGCCTTCTGAAACTCCTGTCTGGCCGGACATGGGGATTGTATCCTTCTACCATCCTCCACACCTACAAATCCCTCATCCGTCCTATCCTCTCTTATGCCAGCGTTGGCTGGATCTCCATCCCCACCCGCTTTTACAAGGCCCTCCAAATCCTTGAACGCCATGTGCTCCGCCTTGCCTTCCGTAACCGCCTTCCTTCCCCCACACGGCTCCTGTATGAACTGATCCCCTTCCCCCACCTCCTCCTGTTCCTCCAACATCTCCGCATCCTTTACATTGTCCGCAGGCTTGATCCCCCACACCCCCTGGTTTCCTCCCTCCTCTCCAACCCCTGATCATTGCCGCGCCTCTATCGCTGTATCCCTCTCCCCATCTCCACACCCTCCATCTCCTTCATCAGGGCAATTTCCAACACCTCCCCCTCCCAGATGACGAACTTTGCTGTGACATCTACCCTTCCTTCCAACTATAACCTGGACTTGTCCACCCCCCTCCCCAGGGCCCCCTTTTTCCTCTCCCAGAGCTGATTTTCCTCCTTCCCCCCCCCCCCCACCCCTGAGACCCTGCACCCTATACTTGCCTCTTTCCTTCCCATATCCCTCCCTACCTAGCCCTCTCCAGCGCACTCCCCTCCCATCTCTCCCCTCTCTTCCCCTCCCTCCCTCCCTTCTTCCGGTCTCATCTCCTTGCGCCTGGCAGATCCTCCATTTTGATCATTGTCAGTGTGCCACATCAGTGTTGTGTTTAGTGCTGTTTCTCCTGTACGTCAAGAGGTGTGATTGTAATTGTGTACTGCCTTGAGGTTCGCCATCAGTGTTTGTTATGTGCTACGCCATCCATCGATACCTTTTATGCTCCAGCCATACTGTGCCTTGGGTTCTTTTAATTGTCGCAGTGTGTGGCTTTTTGTGTGTGCTTCTTTTAAAGTTTTTTATCTCCATTTTACAGTAAACCCGTTTTTTGTCTATTGCCTTCCATGATGTTCCCCCTTTTTTATATCTATGTTCACCATATTCTCTCCTTCGTTATTTTTAAAGGTTTTCTATTGTTTGTCCTATGTCTTTCGGCTGAAGAGCAGCGCATGTGCTGCTGCCAGCCTGCCCCGATCGGGAATTGAAATACAATAAAGAAAGAAACCAAAAAAAATCGGCAGTCGGTGAGTCTGAGTCGGTCAGTCGGAGTGAGTCTGGTGGTGAGTCTGTCGGGCAGGGCGAGTCTCGGCAGTTGGTCAGCCAAGTTTGTCTGGGTCTGTCTCTCGTCTGCATTAGTGAGGCGGTTAGTGTTTGCCTGTCGTCCGGAGCGCTAGTATGTGTTAGGCCGCCAGTCTGTTCGAGTTTGCTCAGGCAATGGGCATTGGCGGTAGGATCGATCGGTCGGTCGGTCACAAGATGACTTGTCCGCCTGGAGTGTCGGCGTATGTGAGGTCGCCACGTAAGTCCAGTGGCCGCGCCGTATAGCGAGGCGTAGTGGCTTCGCGGCCGACACGAGAACAACAGGAGTCAACCCACGACGTCGGTCTGGCCGGTGCGAGCTGCGACGTCGTGAGACGGGAGATCGGCGCGCCTTCCTGCGTCCGTTGAAGCGGCTGGCAGCGGAAGTTTCGGGAGAGCGTTTTGGAGGTGTTGCGCCATGTCTTCGCCAGAAATCTCAGTAATTAGAAGTTAAGTGATTCGTGATATGTTGTTTCAGTTAATTGTTAAATTCTAGTTTTCTTGGTCAGTCTCTCGTTCCCAGCTTGCTCGTCTGTCTCCCGTCCGCATTTGTTAGGCAGTTAGTGTCTATCTGTCTGTCTGTCGGTCTGCCGTACGTTAATAGCTGCCTCTGCCATGTTTGTCGCATTCGGTTTTAACGAATTTATAGAATTAAGGTGTAAGGCCGAATTCCTCAAATATGTTTTTATCTTGCCTATCATCTTGCGAGGCGGTATGTGTAATGTACAGCATGTTGTACATTTTATGTAAGTCTGTATTTCATGGGTTTTATTTAAATAGTCATTTTAGGTTATAAGGTTGCCACCCTTCCACCGTAAGTGTCCTTTAAAAAAAAAAGAAAATTCCACCTTCGGACGCAAATTATTTGAGTGTTGTACCATTTCCATCCCTGTTATGGGGTGCATAGTTTACGTGTTTGTGTGAGTTGTTAAAAAATTTTTAGCTTAAAGTAATCTCGTGTGTTGCATATTTGCACCATTGTACTCTTTCAGAGGTTGTTGTGAGCAGTCATGACCACGGCCGTGTTGAAAGGGAGCAGGCAAACTTCTCAGACCGAGCGAGGTGGCGCAGTGGTTAGCACACTGGACTCGCATTCGGGAGGACGACGGTTCAATCCCGTCTCCAGCCATCCTGATTTAGGTTTTCCGTGATTTCCCTAAATCGTTTCAGGCAAATGCCGGGATGGTTCCTTTGAAAGGGCACGGCCGATTTCGTTCCCAATCCTTCCCTAACCCGAGCTTGCGCTCCGTCCCTAATGACCTCGTTGTCGACGGGACGTTAAACACTAACCACCGCCACCTAAACTTGTCAGCCCGCCCTGCCGGAGAGGCCGAGCGGCTTTAGGCGCTTCAGTCTGGAACCGCGCGGCCACTACGGTCGCAGGTACGAATCTTGCCTCGGGCATGGATGTGTGTGATCTCCTTAGGTTAGTTAGGTTTAAGTAGTTGTAAGTTCTAGGGGACTGATTACCTCATACGTTAAGTCCCATAGTGCTCAGAGCCATTTGAACCATTTTTCTCAGCCCGAAGGCTCATACTGTTAATATTGTTCTGTTTGCCTCTAAATAAAATTGGAACTTGATATTTCGAGGGCGTTGTTCTGCATATAATTTTAAATCTGTATTGAAAAAGCTCTTAGGAATTAAATTCACGTTTGTTAAAAGTAATTTCATTTTCCATCAGTTACTTCCTGGCAACTACTTCCACATTCATCTAGTGTGATTAAATGTGTTAATGTTCTTGATGAATCGCTAGTAAATAAAGTAAATTCTTTAAGAAAAGATTTTGAAAGTAAATTCACGGTTAAACTACCATACAATGCTGTACTCCAGACGAACATTCTGAGAAATTTCTTCCTCAAATTAAGGCCGATATTTGATATTAGTAGACTTCTCTGGGCCAGGAATGCCCTTTTTGCCATTGCTAGTCTGCTTTTGATGTCCTCCTCGCTCCGTCCATCATTGGTTATTTTACTGTCTAGGTAGCAGAATTCCTTAACTTCATCTACTTTCTGACCATCAATCCTGACGTTAAGTTTCTCGCTGTTCTCATCTACATCTACATGATTACTCTGCAATTTACATTTAAGTGCTTGGCAGAGGGTTCATCGAACCACAATCATACTATCTCTCTACCATTCCACTCCCGAACAGCGCGCGGGAAAAACGAACACCTAAACCTTTCTGTTCGAGCTCTGATTTCTCTTATTTTATTTTGATGATCATTCCTACTTATGTAGATTGGGCTCAACAAAATATTTTCGCATTCGGAAGAGAAAGTTGGTGACTGAAATTTCGTAAATAGATCTCGCCGCGACGAAAAACGTCTTTGCTTTAATGACTTCCATCCCAACTCGCGTATCATATCTGCCACACTCCCCCCCCCCCCCCCCACCCCACCCCCCTTTTACGTGATAATACAAAAAGAGCTGCCCTTTTTGCACCCTTTCGATTTCCTCCGTCAATCCCACCTGCTAAGGATCCCACACCGCGCAGCAATACTCTAACAGAGGACGAGCGAGTATAGTGTAAGCTGTTTCTTTAGTGGACTTGTTGCATCTTCTAAGTGTGCTGCCAATGAAACGCAACCTTTGGCTCGCCTTCCCCAAAATATTATCTATGTGGTCTTTCCAACTGAAGTTGTTCGTAATTGTAACACCCAGGTACTTAGTTGAATTGACAGCCTTGAGAATTGTACTATTTATCGAGTAATCGAATTCCAACGGATTTCGTTTGGAACTCATGTGGATCACCTCACACTTTTCGTTATTTAGCGTCAACTGCCACCTGCCACACCATACAGCAATCTCTTCTAAATCGCTTTGCAACTGATACTGGTCTTCGGATGACCTTACTAGACGGTAAATTACAGCATCATCTGCGAACAACCTAAGAGAACTGCTCAGATTGTCACCCAGGTCATTTATATAGATCAGGAACAGCAGAGGTCCCAGGACGCTTCCCTGGGGAACACCTGATATCACTTCAGTTTTACTCGATGATTTGCCGTCTATTACTACGAACTGTGACCTTCCTGACAGGAAATCACGAATCCAGTCGCACAACAGAGACGATACCCCATAGGCCCGCAGCTTGATTACAAGTCGCTTGTGAGGAACGGTGTCAAAAGCTTTCCGGAAATCTAGAAATACGGAATCAACTTGAGATCCCCTGTCGATAGCGGCCATTACTTCGTGCGAATAAAGAGCTAACTGCGTTGCACAAGAACGATGTTTTCTGAAACCATGCCGATTACGTATCAATAGATCGTTCCCTTCGAGGTGATTCATGATGTTTGAATACAGTATATGCTCCAAAACCCTACTGCAAACCGACGTCAATGATATAGGTCTGTAGTTCGATGGATTACTCCTACTACCCTTCTTAAACATTGGTGCGACCTGCTCAATTTTCCAGTCTGCAGGTACAGATCTACCGGTGAGCGAGCGGTTGTATATTATTGCTAAGTAGGGAGTTATTGTATCAGCGTAATCTGAAAGGAACCTAATCGGTATACAATCTGGACCTGAATACTTGCCGTATCAAGCGATTTGAGTTGCTTCGCAACCCCTAAGGTATCTACTTCTAAGAAACTCATGCTAGCAGCTGTTCATGTTTCTAATACTGGAATATTCCATTCGTCTTCCCTGGTGAAGGAATTTCGGAAAACTGGTTTAAGAACTTCGCTTTAGCGGCACAGTCGTCGGTAATAGTACCATCGGCACTGCGCAGCGAAGGTATTGACTGGGTCTTGCCGCTTGTGTACTTTACATACGACCAGAATTTCTTCGGATTTTCTACCAAATTTCGAGACAATGTTTCGTTGTGGAACGTATTAACGGCATCTCGCATTGAAGTCCGTGCCAAATTTCGCGCGTCTATAAACTTTAGCGAATCTTCGGGATTTCGCGTTCTTCTGAACTTCGCATGCTTTTTCCGTTGCCTATCCAACAGCGTTCGGACCTGTTTTGTGTACCATGGGGGATCAGTTCCATCTCTTACCAATTTATGAGGTATGAGTCTCTCAATTGCTGTTGCTACTATATCTTTGAATTTGAGCCACATCTCGTCTACATTTGCATAGTCAGTTCGGAACGAATGGAGATTGTCTCTTAGGAAGGCTTCTAGTGACACTTAATCCGCTTTTTTAAATAAATTTATTTTGCGTTTGTTTCTGGTGGATTTGGAAGAAACGGTATTGAGCCTAGCTACAACGACCTTGTGATCACTAATCCCTGTATCAGTCATGATGCTCTCTACTAGCTGTGGATTGTTTGTGGCTAAGAGGTCTAGTGTGTTTTCTACTACTTCTCATTACCTTCGTCTTTCTTCGATTTACTCTCAGTCCATACTCTGTAACCATTAGACGGTTCATTCCGTTCATTAGATCATGTAATTCTTCTTCACTGTCACTCAGGATAGCAGTGGCATCAGCCCTCCGCCACACACCGCCAGGTGGCTTGAGGAGTATGAATGTATATGTAGATTGATATCCTTTCTCCTTGAATTTTAATTCCACTCCTGAACCTTTCTTTTATTTCCATCATTGCTTCCTCGATGTACAGATTGAACAGTAGGAGGGAAAGGCTACATCCTTGGTTTACACTCTTTTTAATACGAGCACTTATCTATATCATTGTACAACAGTGTGACACTCATGGTGAGAGCCGGAGGTCGATCCATTTATCTGCAACACTCCACTGTTACAAACTTGTTTGGCCTATGGATGGTGCTATCCCTTGTGCTGGAAAGACTGAATCATGTGCTGCTGTGTGTTCGAACTGTTTATAAAGACATGATGAGCTATCTCCATGTATACAATGAGCTTGCAGATTATTTAGAACAAGTGCTCATTTTCCTATAAAACTTTATTGCACACCAAAACCTTACATAGTATATTGTCGGCATCACGGCCAGGTGTGTGAAGCATCAGAACTTTTTTTAAAGTGACTAGGCCTGTGATGCCGTGGAAGAAGACCAGAAGAAGAGGAATAGACTACTCGTACATGGAAACTTGAGAGTAATAATTGTAGGTCCATCCAAAGGTGGAAAGACAAATGTTCTCATGTCACTGCTAACACCCCCGGGCATGTATGTGTATTTACAAAAACACTATTTCAACCCAAGTACCAGCTGCTGCAAAAGACACTGCAGGCTGTTCATGATGTAACATACATGACATTCAGTCAAAGCATTCAACTTCCCACACCAGAACAAGTAAAGCCAAACACAGTGTTCATATTTGACGATGATCCTGTGGAAAAATAAGATCAGATTCTGCGGTATATCTGTTTTGGTAATCCTATGCTTATTAACATATTTTATTTGAGTCAGATACGTTCTACAATCCCAAGACAGTTGGTGAGGGTTAGTTAAACTCTCAGAATAGCTTTTAGACATAACAGTTTGAATCTAAAACACATTTACAGGTGCGTGTAGGAACTGACATGTCATTCAATGATTTTGTAAAGATATTTGCAGATTTCTGGAATCACTCATAGTACAGGTTTCTTGTTATTGACAAAAAAAAGAAAACTGAATGAAGGTATAGACAGAACTGCAACTGTAATTTGTCTCGAACGGCATTCTGTGCAGTGATGACCTTATGCCTAGTTGCTGTGCTATATCCTAAGTGGCCTGCTTTACAGGCTGCACCTTATATGTGTTTCGTTTATCCATCTACTGCCGGCTGCGGTGACAGAGCGGTTCTAGGCCCTTCAGTCCGGAACCGCGCGACTGCTACGGTCCCATGTTCCAAACCTGCCTCGGGCATGGATGTGTGTGATGTCCTTAGGTTAGTTAGGTTTAAGTAGTTCTAAGTTCTAGGGGACTGATGACCTCAGATGTTAAGTCCCATAGTGCTCAGAGCCATTTGAACCAAAAAACCTGACTAAAGCGCCTAGAACTGCTCGACCACACCGGCCGGCTCAGGATTTTTTCTATGACTAGCAGCGCCACTATGATGGTGCAAACGAGGTTTGCTTTTAAATTGGACGTGGTGAATTGATAGTCAAGAATGACTTTAAGGTGACAATGATGGTATTAGTGACAATTCAATGATTTCGTGCGAGGTCATGTAATTGGTTTAGAAGCTGTATGTTCCTTCTGCAATATTGCAGAAAGACTAGGCAAGAATATAGCCACCGTACAAGATTACTGGTAGCGGTGGTCACGAAAATACACTGTCGCAAGAAGTCGGTGTTCCGTACAGCCACTTGCCACTACCGAAAGGGAAGACAATCACGTTCGGTTTATAGCTCTGGAATATCGTACTACATCTGCAGGAGCAATGTGAACTGCTGTTGGCACCACAGTGTTACACCTTGCTGTTACAAATCGGTTACTTCAAGCCAGTTCCAAGCCAGACGCCGTGTAGAGTGTATTCCACTGATCTCAAACCACCGTCATTTGCCACTTCAGTGGTGTCAAGCGAGAGCTCATTGGAGGAGAGGGTGTAGTTCTGTTGTCTTTTCTGAAGAAAGCTGGTTCCACCTCGATGACAATGACGGCGGTGTGTTGATTAGGAGCAGGCCAATCGAGGATCTAACCGCTACGAGTCTGTGTGCTAGACACGCTAGACCTATACCTGGAGGGTTGGGTCGGGTTGTGTGGGGGAAGAGACCAAACAGCGAGGTCATCGGTCTCATCGAATTAGGGAAGGATGGGGAAGGAAGTCGGCCGTGCACTTTAAGAGTAACCATCTTGGCATTTGCCTGGAGCGATTTAGGGAAATCGCGGAAAACCCAAATCAGGATGGCCGGACGCGGGATTGAACCGTCGTGCTCCCGCATGCAAGTCCAGAGTGCTGCAAATCTGGTTATTCGGACTGTTGTGCTTCCGATGAACACCAATCCAGGGAGGATTTTCCAACAGGCAAATGCTCGCCCACGTTTTTTTTTTTTTAATTTTTTTTTATCAGTCTACTGACTGGTTTGATGCGGCCCGCAACGAATTCCTTTCCTGTGCTAACCTCTTCATCTCAGAGTAGCACTTGCAACCTACGTCCTCAATTATTTGCTTGACGTATTCCAATCTCTGTCTTCCTCTACAGTTTTTGCCCTCTACAGCTCCCTCTAACAACATGGAAGTCATTCCCTCATGTCTTAGCAGATGTCCTATCATCCTGTCCCTTCTCCTTATCAGTGTTTTCCACATATTCCTTTCCGATTCTGCGTAGAACCTCCTCATTCCTTACCTTATCAGTCCACCTAATTTTCAACATTCGTCTATAGCACCACATCTCAAATGCTTCGATTCTCTTCTGTTCCGATTTTCCCACAGTCCATGTTTCACTACCATACAATGCCGTACTCCAGACGTACATCCTCAGAAATTGCTTCCTCATATTAAGGCAGGTATTTGATATTAGTAGACTTCTCTTGGCCAGAAATGCCTTTTTTGCCATAGCGAGTCTGCTTTTGATGTCCTCCTTGCTCCGTCCGTCATTGGTTATTTTACTGCCTAGGTAGCAGAACTCCTTAACTTCATTGACTTCGTGACCATCAATCCTGATGTTAAGTTTCTCGCTGTTCTCATTTCTACTACTTCTCATTACCTTCGTCTTTCTACGATTTACTCTCAAACCATACTGTGTACTCGTTAGACTGTTCATTCTGTTCAGCAGATCGTTTAATTCTTCTTCACTTTCACTCAGGATAGCAATGTCATCAGCGAATCGTATCATTGATATCCTTTCACCTTGTATTTTAATTCCACTCCTGAACCTTTCTTTTATTTCCATCATTGGTTCCTCGAAGTACAGATTGAAGAGTAAGGGTGAAAGGCTACAGCCTTGTCTTACACCCTTCTTAATACGAGCACTTCGTTCTTGATCGTCCACTCTTATTATTCCCTCTTGGTTGTTGTACATATTGTATATGACCCGTCTCTCCCTATAGCTTACCCCTACTTTTTTCAGAATCTCGAACAGCTTGCACCATTTCATATTGTCGAACGCTTTTTCCAGGTCGACAAATCCTATGAAAGTGTCTTCATTTTTCTTTAGCCTTGCTTCCATTATTAGCCATAACGTCAGAATTGCCTCTCTCGTCCCGTTACTTTTCCTAAAGCCAAACTGACCGTCACCTAGCGCATTCTCAATTTTCTTTTCCATTCTTCAGTATATTATTCTTGTAAGCAGCTTCGATGCATGAGCTGTTAAGCTGATTGTGCGATAATTCTCGCACTTGTCAGCTCTTGCCGTCTTCGGAATTGTGTGGATAATGCTTTTCCGAAAGTCAGATGGTATGTCGCCAGACTCATATATTCTACACACCAACGTGAATAGTCGTTTTGTTGCCACTTCCCCCAATGATTTTAGAAAGTCTGATGGAATGTTATCTATCTCTTCTTTTAAATTCCGATTCTAATACTGGATCCCCTATCTCTTCTAAATCGACTCCTGTTTCTTCTTCTATCACATCAGACAAATCTTCACCCGCATAGAGGCTTTCAATGTATTCCTTCCACCTATCTGCTCTCTCCTCTGCATTTAACAGTGTAATTCCCGTTGCACTCTTAATGTTACCACCGTTGCTTTTAATGTCACCAAAGGTTGTTTTGACGTTTCTGTATGCTGAGTCTGTCCTTCCGACAATCATATCTTTTTCGATGTCGTCACATTTTTCCTGCAGCCATTTCGTCTTAGCTTCCCTGCACGTCCTATTTATTTCATTCCTCAGCAACTTGTATTTATGAATTCCTGATTTTCCCGGAACATGTTTGTACTTCCTCCTTTCATCAATCAACTGAAGTATTTCTCCTGTTACCCATGGTTTCTTCGCAGCCACCTTCTTTGTACCTATGTTTTCCTTCCCAACTTCTGTGATGGCCCTTTTTAGAGATGTCCATTCCTCTTCAACTGTACTGTCTCCTGCGCTATTCCTTACTGCTGTATCTATAGCGTTAGAGAACTTCAAACGTATCTCGTCATTCCTTTAGTACTTCCGTATCCCACTTCTTTGCGTATTGATTCTTCCTAACTAATGTCTTGAACTTCAGACTACTCTTCATCACTACTATATTGTAATCTGAGTCTATATCTGCTCCTGGGTACGCCTTACAATCCAGTATCTGATTTCGGAATCTCTGTCTGACCATGATGTAATCTAATTGAAATCTTCCCGTATCTCCTGGCCTTTTCCAAGTATGAAGCCTCCTCTTGTGATTCTTGAACAGGGTATTCGCTATTACTAGCTGAAACTTGTTACAGAACTCAATTAGTCTTTCTCCTCTTTCATTCCTTGTCCCAAGCCCATATTCTCCTGTATCCTTTTCTTCTACTCCTTCCCCTACAACTGCATTCCAGTCGCCCATGACTATTAGATTTTCGTCCCCCTTTACATACCGCATTACACTTTCAATATCCTCATACACTTTCTCTATCTGTTCATCTTCAGCTTGGGACGTCGGCATGTATACCTGAACTATCGTTGTCGGTGTTGGTCTGCTGTCGATTCTGATTAGAGCAACCCGGCCACTGAACTGTTCACAGTAACACACCTTCTGCCCTAACTTCCTATTCATAACGAATCCTACACCTGTTATACCATTTTCTGCTGCTGTTGATATTACCCGATACTCATCTGACCAGAAATCCTTGTCTTCCTTCCACTTCACTTCACTGACCCCTACTATATCTAGATTGAGCCTTTGCATTTCCCTTTTCAGGTTTTCTAGTTTCCCTACCACGTTCAAGCTTCTGACATTCCACGCCCCGACTCGTAGAACGTTATCCTTTCGTTGATTATACAATCTTTTTCTCATGGTGACCTCCCCCTTGGCAGTCCCCTCCCGGAGATCCGAATGGGGGACTATTCCGGAATCTTTTGCCAATGGAGAGATCATCATGACACTTCTTCAATTACAGGCCACATGTCCTGTGGATACGCGTTACGTGTCTTTAATGCAGTGGTTTCCATTGCCTTCTGTATCCTCATGTCGTTGAACATTGCTGATTCTTCCGCCTATAGGGGCAATTTTCCACCCCTAGGACAAGAGAGTGCCCTGAACCTCTATCCGCTCCTCCGCCCTCTTTGACAAGGCCGTTGGCAGAATGAGGCTGACTTCTTATGCCGGAAGTCTTCGGCCGCCAATGCTGATTATTTATCAAAATTTAGGCAGTGGCGGGGATCGAACCCGAGACCGAAGACTTTTTAATTATGAATCAAAGACGCTACCCCTAGACCACGGTTGACTACACAGTGTGTACATGTTGTCTAGGAGTACCTAATCTCCAGATGTCTCCAATCGAGTACGTATGGGACATCATCGGACGACAGTTCCAGCGTCCACCACAAACAGCATTAACTGTCCCCATATTGGTGGTGGTTAGTGTTTAACGTCCCGTCGACAACGAGGTCATTAGAGACGGAGCGCAAGCTCGGGTTAGGGTAGGATTGGGAAGGAAATCGGCCGTGCCCTTTCAAAGGAACCATCCTGGCATTTGCCTGAAACGATTTAGGGAAATCACGGAAAACCTAAATTAGGATGGCCGGAGACGGGATTGAACCGTCGTCCTCCCGAATGCGAGTCCAGTGTGCTAACCACTGCGCCACCTCGCTCGGTCTGTCCCCATATTGACCGGGCAAGTGCAATAGGCATGGAATTCCATTCCACACACTGACGTCCGGCACCTGTTCAACACAATACATACATGTTTGTGAGCTTGCATTCAACACTCTGGCGGTTACACCGTTTATTAATGTTCCATCATTTCATATTTGTAGTGGCTTATTTAGGGCTTAAATTAACCTTTGATCTTACAATTTTAATCACTTAAATATTAAATTATTTAATTATTAATTATTTTAGGTTTTTAGATTTATTTTCAGTCAGTGTATATGGCTTTTACTTTTCGTTCTTATTTTTTAAATTTTCAGATTTAGTGTTTTTATATGTATATTTACCCATTTGTCCCACAGCTTGTCGAATTTTTTGGTCATAAGACACTCACTGTTGCTTATATACGGTCTAAATACTGTAGATTATTTTAGTGTATGACATAACTACTCTAGTATTCAATGTTCTGTATATTATTGGTATTGCAACAACCACGTACTTGTTTTAACCATGTGCTAAGGACAATCATGTGATCTCACCACCAACGTCACCTACGAGTGTCAGCTTGGAACTTGAAACCAGCATATGCTGTCCGTTCGTACAGCACTTGTGTATGACGAACATCTGGCTGGCCACAACGTATCCGAAAAAACACACGCAAAGTATGTTGTACTGTATATATCCAATAGTTTTCTAAAAGTTATGTAGTTCATATCCAATGTTCTGTTTTTATTTTATGTTTTAAGAAAATATGATCATGGCAACAGCTGGAACCAATTACCGAAGAAATTAAAATAGCGATCTTGACGGAAAATTGTAATAAAAACTGTGTAAAAATGATAGCGGACACTTATTCAGATTTTGTGTCTTCAGCTAACGGCAATGTGTTGGCATTTAATCTTGCAGACTTCCTGAATGCGTCCTGGACTCGACGTTAAAACTTCTTCTTAATTTCTCTGTCCATACTGGATGTAATTGAAATTTTGCGAAAAAGCGCTGATATGAAACTTCCTGGCAGATTAAAACTGTGTGCCGGACCGAGACTCGAACTCGGGACCTTTGCCTTTCACGGGCAAGTGCTCTACCAAAGGTCCCGACTTCCAGTCTCGGGCCGGCACACAGTTTTAATCTGCCAGGAAGTTTCATATCAGCGCGCACACCGCTGCAGAGTGAAAATCAACAAGTTGACATACTTTGTATGTTTTCATACAATTATGTCTATGGAATAATGATCTGGGAGAACTCATCTTTAAGAAAGAAAGTCTTCGTTGATCAAAAATGTGCTGAAAAAATATGTGGTAGTCAACCACAATCATCTTCTAGACGACTGTTTAAAGAGTTGGCCATTCTGATTACTGCTCCACAGTATACTTCATCCTGATGAAGTCCGTCGTAAATAATCCACTGAAGTTCCAAAGGCACAATTATGTACATAATTACAAAATTGGAAGCAAAAAAAACATTCCAAAATGAGATTTCCACTGTGCAGTGGAGTGTGCGCTGATATGAAACTTCCTGGCAGATTAAAACTGTGTGCCGAACCGAGACTCGAACTCGGGACCTTTGCCTTTCGCGGGCAAGTGCTTTACCAACTGAGCTACCCAAGCACGACTCACGCCCCCTCCCCACAGCCTGGGGGACGTTTCCAGAATGAGATTTCCACTCTGCAGCGGAGTGTGCGCTGATATGAAAGTTCCTGGCAGATTAAGGTTCGCAGGAGAGTTTCTGTAAAGTTTCATATCAGCGCACACTTCGCTGCAGAGAGGAAATCTCATTCTGGTAACGTCCCCCAGGCTGTCGCTAAGCCATGTCTCCGCAGTATCCTTTCTTTCAGGAGTGCTAGTTCTGCAAGGTTCGCAGGAGAGCTTCTGTAAAGTCCGGAAGGTAGGAGGCGAGATACTGGCAGAAGTAAAGCTGTGAGGACGGGGCGTGAGTCGTGCTTGTGTAGCTCAGTTGGTAGAGCACTTGCCGGCGAAAGGCAAAGGTCCCGAGTTCGAGTCTCGGTTCGGCACACAGTTTTAATCTGCCAGGAAGTTTCACTTTTATGTTGTAATTTCATGTACTGACACGTTCCATGACATTGGAGATTTGTTCTTCATTTTGGTCCTACGGAACTTGACGTGTAAATAAATAAAACAAAGTAATGTCCGCGGTTACAGAATGTTAGGGAAAAATTGTGGAAGTATTTCCACTAGCAGTCGACATGGTCTTCTCCTTTAATATGGTTTATTGCAATAGCGAGCACAGACGAACAGAACCGACATTATAATATAAACACATTAGTGATAAAACTACGAGGACGTGCTGAAAACTAATGTCTCCGGTTTTTTTGTGTGAAAACTTCTAAAGCACTGCCAATAAAGCTAACCTTTTTAACATTCTACATCTTTATTCTTCATGTCCACATATTTGCAACCGTTTGTTGCTGGAGGGGACCGAACTGTACCGTGCAACATAGCTGTGTTTAACGTCACTATGCTGGTGCTTGTGAAGCAGCGTGCTGCAATCGTGTTTCGAATTGGAAGAGTTCCAGACATGAGAATGCCTCACCACACATGAGCGCTGCAACATGTGTAACAGTCCGACGCCTTGGGTTCACTGCCATCGATCATGCTCCATACAGTCCGGACTTTGCTCCATCTGTTTTTCATCTGTTTCCAAAACTTAAAGAACACTTTCGGGGACGTCACTTTGACAGTGATGAAGCGGTGCAACCAAATGTGACGTTGTGGCTCCGTCAACGAAGTCAAACATTCTACAGTGCAAGTGTCAACGTACTTGTTGGGAGAAATTGTTCGTCGCCAGGGTGACTATGCTGAGAAATAAATATGTAAATATGATGAATAAAGATGTAGAACATTAGTAACATTTGTTTTATTTAAAAAGCTTTAAAAATATTGAAATGAAAAATTCGGTAACATTACTTTTAACATCGTTCACGTACATAAGACAAACAATGAGAAGCGATATGAAATAGAACAAACACAATAAATCAGTAATGAGGAAGGCGTATGAAAGACAACGTTGTTGCTTCAGTTCTGGGAATCTACAGTTTATCTGTTAAACTAACCACGTCACTAATGCGACCCCAAGGTTTGTTCGGTTAACAACTGGAATACTATGTTATTTTTTGGTAGTGTGTTAGAACTGTTAGGAGATGGGGCTGGAATGCCTGTCTCGTGAACGGGATGCCGGAAATGAGTGAAATACCTCTTGCAGGTTTGCATCAACTTGGAGCAGCGGAGTGTTATTAGATTTTTGTGACCAGAAGGCTTGAAACTAATTAAATTCACCATCGGATGGCAGTACAATATGATGAGAGTTGTTTAAGTTAACCACATATGCACCAGTGGGTAGATAATTCCAAATTGATTGTATCGTGTTGAAGATTCTCCTCGCCCTGGACGCTCTGCCTGTGCAGTGACAGAGAACAACATGTCTAGAGTTGATAAAGGGAAACAGGAATAATGCGGCGAGTTATATTGCAGAAACGATGAACATTAGTGTCGGACCAGCCCACTATATTGTTCATGACGTACTGATGTTCAAGAAAGTGTCTGCGAAGAAGGTTTCAAAATATTGGACATCGGAAATTAAAAAATCACTCGTGGATGTGTGCGGGGAGATCTGAAGTTCGTCTGCTTGCCCCTCACCCACCCCCAACTTCACGTATTCCCCAGATCTGGCGTCATCTTCAGATTATCAAATTTCCAACCTACTGAAGAAAGCTCTTAGAAGCCGATGATAAGAAAGTTCACGCAGCGGTGCATAACCGGTTACGCACAAGCTCCCCAAAAATATTTGCTAATGGAATTAAGCTTGTCCAGCAGTGGCATAAGAGAACATGAGGGGGATTACGTTGAAAAATAATTACTATATTCCATTATCGTTATAGACTATTGAAAAATGGAGTTTTTTATTGAATAACTTGTCTTTTAGAGAATCGATGTAATATTCTGTATCCTTATCAGGTGACTTGTGACGGAAATAGAATGAATCCAGGACGCGTTTCTAGGTCGTTACAGTCCATACAAAGTGTAACTGAGATAGGGAACGTGAATGAGGACGACAAAAAGTGATGTTCTCCTTCAACCCTGTAGGGTACATCTGTGGAACAATACTCCAGATAGTGTAGTAATTCTACTGCAAGCTAGGTACATCTGAAGAAGGCATCATGAGACAGCTGCAGATTTTGGCGCATTATTCTTTGTAAGGTGTCGTATGGATGTATACGTGAACATACGAGCACTCATATTTCTCATGGACAGTATTCAAACAACAGCCAGGATGGAACAAGAAGAAAACTCGATTAAAATCACACCACACCATCTTTCAGCTAATGGTACAGTAACTTTTTGAGAGGTTCAAGTAAGAATAGACAGTCTCGATTTCTTGAAACTCGATTGGTAGGAGGCTCCCAGCTTTAATTGTCATATGTGCAGTGGATCTTCTGGTGTGTGGTGGAGCGTACTCACGCAGCACTCTAATTCCTCCCCATTGATGCTCCACAATGGGAGAAAACGAATGTTTTCTCTGATTTCCGAAATTGTCGTTTCACGAAATATACCCAGGAGTAATGTAAAGCCTAGGAATTTCGAACCGTCACGACTCACAGATTCTCTCTTGTAGCGTCTGTCACTGCAGACAGATGGGCGCCTGGCTGAGCGATAACATGACAAATCAAGGTATTTTTCTTTAGATCTTCCCAGTCTCTGCATCATGCGACTTTGCGTTATCTTAAGGAAAGATAACGTCACGACGACATGGATGGGATCCAGTCATCTGCCTTAACAGCTCAGAAATTGTCCAAACTGGTGGTGAACTAGGGGTGAACAAGTTGAGTACCCAAAGGCTGCCCATGCAATCGTGCCAGGTGCTTTGCCCATATGATAATGACAAAAGCAATCGGTCAAGGTTCGTTATATGCAGTATTGGGCATACAATTAGCACTGCGACTCTCTCTGCTGCAACGGCTAGGGAAATCCCATCAAAAGTCGCCATCCTGGAAGACAACTGTGCTCTAGACGCCGCCGCACTGTGCATGTAGGTACTACCCGTGCTGCAAACACGCCCATTTCCTTACTCAGTCTATGTAACATGGCTGTAAGATCCCGCTCCGCCAAACGAAAAATACATCTGTCCTTTTGGATGCCAGTAGCATAGAGGCCGTTAAGATCCTACTTTGCATTGCTTGTAATCCTTCCAAAACCATCGATCCTATATTCACGTGATTGTCCTGGATTTCCGAGCAACACGAGCAGCGGGTTCACCACTGTTTCGATAGGCCACGAACCTGCCGGTATTGAGTCTCTGTATGTCCATCATTTTAGCAACGGTTGCGGGATTCGGCTTTTCGATAGATGATGTCAAATTAAACGCATTTCAGCCGCCAATTTTCAACTTTATTTTATAGGGCAACGAGTTTCAGCGTCTTAATACGCCATGTTCAGGCCCTGACAGACATATAGGAATAGTCTACCGCACTTGTGATCAAAACAGGGGTGAGCAATACGGGATTAGTAGATATTTGTTGCAGTGACCCCTTCAACCATCCCCTGCTGTTTTGTAATTCTTGAGCCACCTAGTTGCTTCGATCACTTCACTGAGATCTAGTGGTGTAATCTTCCCTGGATGTGTTTTGTTTTTTGGATGTGGTTCGAAATCTAGGTATTCTTTTGATTCCTCGGCATTTAGTAATTCTTTGAAGTGATCAGCTAAAATGTTGGCATTGTCTTGATTACTGTGCGCTAGTTTCCCACTTTTATTTTTCATCATGACTTTGGGTGGAGTACACTTTTATTGATATTTTCTGAATGTCCTACAATAGTCCCTTGTTATATGTTGTTTGAATGATTTCTCTATGAAATTTAGCGTTTCTTTTTGATGGCCCCTTTTGATTCTTCTGATTTCCTTGGCCGTCTGTCTTCTGGTAACGGTTAGCTCTTCTCGAGTTTTTTCAGCTTTCTTTTCCTGATCATTCAGCCATGCTTTATGCCTTTTCTGTATTGCTTTAACACATTCTTCATTCCACCAGGCATGTTTCTTTGTTCTTCTGACAGGGGAAATCACTTCGACAATGTTTTTAAGTTTATCAATAATCGTTCTCACTTCGTCGCTTGGAAGTGTTTTGGATCTCTCTGAGTACAACACATTGTTTATTAAATAGCAGGGGTCATATTTTCTCCTCCTAGTGAATTTTTATGGATTGCTTTTCTTTCTTGGGGTTAACTTAAGTTTTATATTTGAAATGTATTGATCGGAATCGTTGTCCACCGCCCACGAAGGACTTTGACGTTATAGATTTCCTTGTGGTACCTTTTATCCATTACGACATGGTCTATTTGAAACTCCACCATTTCAACATTAGGTCATTTCCAGGTCATTAACTTGTGCGGTCTTCTCTTAAATATTGTAATTTCGAGAGCAAGTCCATGATCTGTGCAAAATTCAATTAGTCTTTGACTATTCTTGTTTGTCTGTTTATGAGCTGCCCATTTACCAACAACAGTGCGATATTTTCTTTCTTTCCCAATTTTTGCACTGAAATCTCCAAGCAATATTTCAATATGGGTGTCAGTGATGTCTGATATCAGTTGGTCCAGTTGCAATCAAATGGCTCTGAGCACTATGGGACTTAATATCTGAGGTCCCCTAGAACTTAGAACTACTTAAACCTAGCTACCCTAAGGCCATCACACACATCTATGCCCGAGGCAGTATTCGAACCCCCGACCGTAGTGGTCGCTCGGTTCCAGACTGGAGGGCCTAAAACCGCTCGGCCACAACGGCCGGCAGTTGGTCCAGTTCTTACCATAATGTTTCCGTTCCTTCCTTATCTTTCGTGTTTTTGTCATTTGTTGGGACATGGACATTAATCAGTGTATATATTTTGTTCTGTACTTCGATTGTAAAGGTTGCCGTTGTTGGGGAGTTGGACGAGAAGTCCTCCACTGAGTCTAATATGCTATTATGAACCAGAAATCCCATTCCAAATTGCAGGACACTTTTTATTACTCTTTTTCCCGGAGGTCCTTTGTGGAGACGGTATTCAAATGGGTTGTGATCTACGTTTCGAAGATCCTGAAGGGCTGTTATTAGCATTTTGTGTTCATTACGTCTGTTAAGTGTTTCAGTTTACTAGTTTTCATCATTGAATTTTTATTTAATATTTCAAAGAAAGAGAATTTTCGGGGTTCGTTGAATTTAAGTCTCTGTCTGCCTTTTGTCTGTTGGGCTGACAGGTGCTCCGACTCACCACAATCTTCTAAGTGTCGCGCCACCGTATCCGGGTAGTGTCTTTTGTTGGACCCACGATGCTCTGTATCCAAGACGGTAGATTCTTTCGTTACAAGACTCTCCATGCTGAGTTGGTTGTCTGATCAATGATCAGTCTTCTGACCATGGTCAGGATTTACATAAGGTTCATAGTAATAGTAAGAATAATAAAAATAATAATAATAATAAAATATTTAAGGATTAATACATACATTCGAATGTGAAAACTTTCTTTTTATCCTCCCAGACGTTAGTGGGTGGTCTCTGCTGCTGCTGACAGTTCATAGTCTTGGTCATTAATTAGATCCTAAATAAACAAAACGAAGAGCGCAAGTGTGCAGTTTGTTTACGCAAGGGGAGGGAGACCAAGTGACTGGTTTCTTTACATAAGGAGAACAAGGGGTCCACTGATACTGGATGCCCACAGCCGCGATACTTATGAACTTTACTGGTTGTACAGTGAGACTCTTCAGCTTGTTTACAGTGCTAAAATCAGTGTAATTATTTGGCAAAAGGCTACAGCTTACAGCTTAAATCTGTACGGTAGCCCCGCTCTCGCTCAGTCTTACGCTGGGCTAGATACTCATTCATGCGTCCACTTTATGCAACGGACTCTGAGTCTTCCCTGATGGGCCGTAGCTACAACTCTGGGTACACTGCTTATGGAATGGAGTTTTATTTACTCTATTTCATGTATTTGATGTGGCACCTTTGTTTTATAAAAGGAGTGTGCTCTCATTATGGTCGTGCGGTTCATGCACAATAACATTATTTCCAGAAGATCCATTTACTGAGGAAATAAAAATATTTCAACACACCATCTTGGATACAAAAATTCTTATTTATGACTAAATTACGAATTTGTTGTAGCTTAACTAAAATGGCGAATTCTACCCAGTCACGACACTTACTTTCTTGCGAGAAACTTCATCCCATAACAATCTAAACATGCGACTTAGCGCTGCAGACGGATGAAGAGTAACATGAACACTTGGAGAAACGGAGCTCCATTTTGTACGTCGTATAAACCGAGACCTGCCAAACAATTTTGACTCCAGAGAATTCATCCTTGCTTTTGACAGGAATTCGCTTCCAGGGGTCAAAATCATTATTTACCGCTCTAATCTGAAGTTGTATTTCCTACCCCTGATGTGATGCTTCAAACGCGATTGCTTCGAGTATATATCTTACCACTGTACATGCGACCTGATTTATGCCGACTATTGTCGAACGCTTCACGAAAACGTGCCTGTGTCAGTTGCTTAAATGACAACTTCCCCGATCCCAGAAGTGTCATACCCTAATTAAAGAACGCAAAATTCAGGAACTGAAGGCTTCAAATCGCATCTCGTATTTTGAAGCTCGGAAACATAGATCATTTATATCCTGTCTCAATGACCGGTAATTCCTTTTTGTATTAACTACGGCTTCGAAGACATAATTGATGTTCCCAGATGACTTGGTGAGACAAAGATCCTTTTTACCTGAATGTCTTGAATTTAGGAAACAGTTTTTACGTTAAATAGGACATACACAGTTTAAATGTGGGACTGTGATTAGTTGGCTCTGTTGTGACAGACTGTGGAATCCTTTAGACACTCAGGGCGCCCAGGCCGCTGGATTTCCCACCCCCATGCTGTAAATAGTTGAACCTGGCGCTGACCTGTGGGAAACAATTTTCGGGTCGCATTCCAGTGTTCAGTCATCCTGGGACACCAGTGGAATTCTGAAGGCAATCCCAGCAGTGGGAGCGAAACGTCGGACGATGTGGAAGTTGCGGACGGTTGACTGGAATATTTTATGATTAACTACGTTACACCTGTTCGTTCACAAAGAACTATTATAATCTTTGAAATCCTCGACCAGCTCGCCGATATTTTGCACTTCTGCTTCCATGGACACACAGCACTTTACATTAAACTTGTCTCCTTAGATATATATACTTTCCGTCCCAGTACATTCTCAAGTTTACCAAGGATCAATACAGGGATTAATATTCTGGTGAAAAGAGAAGGTAAATGTATCTTTTGGAACGAATAAGTATAAACCCTATAGTCGTTGCACACTACAAAAGCTACTAAAATTACTAAGGAAAGTTAATAAAAATCAAGGAAAATTCATATAGCGTCAGAAATCAGTGATTCCGACAGCACACTTACGGCTATAAGGAACATAGTGAAACGAGAGAGGGAACAGCCAGCCACAGAACAAGACAGTGTCACTACTGAACTGAATGGAAGGGCTACAAATGATGAGTCACAGGTAGCAAATATATTTAATAAACATTACTTAAATATAGTAGAAAGCATAGAGACAAACAGTTCACGATATTTTGGAAAAATAACTCTCACAAAATTCAGTCACATGAATTTGGGAAGTTCAAACTTCTTAAACTTCTTAGATTTCTATATCGATAAGAATATAAAAAGGAAACAGAATGTTTTGGAACGCCTAAAACAACTTAGTTCAGCCATATTTGCACTTAGAATCATTGGAAATCTTGGGGAGAGCAAATCAACAAGTTGACATACTTGGTATGTTTTCATACAATTATGTCCATGGAATAATGTTCTGGGAGAACTCATCTTCAAGAAAGAAAGTCATCGTTGATCAAAAATGTGCTGAAAAAAAATGTGGTAGTCAACCACAATCATCTTCTAGACGACTGTTTAAGGAGTTGGCCATTCTGATTACTGCTCCACAGTTTACTTCATCCTGATGAAGTCCGTCGTAAATAATCCACTGAAGTTCCAAAGGCACAATTATGTACATAATTACAAAATTGGAAGCAAAAAAAAAACATTCCAAAATGAGATTTCCACTGTGCAGTGGAGTGTGCGCTGATATGAAACTTCCTGGCAGATTAAAGCTGTGTGCCGAACCGAGACTCAAACTCGGGAAATTTGCCTTTCGCGGGCAAGTGCTTTACCAACTGAGCTACCCAAGCACGACTCACGCCCCCTCCCCACAGCCTGGGGGACGTTTCCAGAATGAGATTTCCACTCTGCAGCGGAGTGTGCGCTGATATGAAAGTTCCTGGCAGATTAAGGTTCGCAGCAGAGCTTCTGTAAAGTTTCATATCAGCGCACACTCCGCTGCAGAGTGGAAATCTCATTCTGGTAACGTCCCCCAGGCTGTGGCTAAGCCATGTCTCCGCAGTATCCTTTCTTTCAGGAGTGCTAGTTCTGCAAGGTTCGCAGGAGAGCTACTGTAAAGTTTGGAAGGTAGGAGACGAGGTACTGGCAGAAGTAAAACTGTGGGGACGAGCCGTGAGTCGTGCTTGGGTAGCTCAGTTGGTAGAGCACTTGCTCGCGAAAAGCAAAGGTCCCGAGTTCGAGTCTTGGTACGGCACACAGTTTTAATCTGACAGGAAGTTTCAAAAATGACATTCATTACTCCACATTAATGTCGTTTTTGCACAAAAAGGGATGGGCAGTGCTTCAATAAAAATTTTTGGTCACTTAACCGGTCACATAAGATGTCTGACAGACAGTAAAGCAAAATTTGAAAACAAACTGAGAAAGTTTCTTCTTGAAAACTCCTCCTATTCCGCAGAAAACCTCTTATTGCAATGTGTAAAAAGAAGTGGGCAGGAATTACTAACTTACATCTGTACACCTTACTTTCTTAAAGAATGAAAAACTAAAACAAACTTAGAAATGTTCAGCATGTGACCATATACACAAATTAATTTGAGATGTGAACTTAAAATGATTCGTTCCTTGTAATTACGAGTTATCGTACATAATGATCCATGGGACATGAAATTAACTTACTAACTAACTTACCACCCAAAAATCGCACGTTGCACGATCTATTTCGGTTTCGAACGTTTTGCAAAGAACATGTAGATAAAAATTTATTTGATTTTTCATTTTACCTACGTAGTAAAGAGGTATTGAGGATGCCAGCGTTTATCGGCTACCGATGCATGTCACTGTACTGATACAGATGTGATTGGTTTTCTAGCTACATATAGTGATAGAGTCTGTGTTCCGAAATCGATCGTGTAAGTTGTGTGAATAAACAACATCAGGAAAACACAGCTTGGGGGAGTATGTAGTGTTTCAAGTAACAGAAGCTTTTTAGGTTCTCAATTCCATTGTCATCCAAGAAATCGATGTGCCTATGTGCTTGTTCCGTACGACTGTAACCAGTACAGAGGGTCGTTACACCAGCAGGTTGGGTGTGGCACTGAGAGGCCACGCCCTGGCATTCGCTAAATCGTAGTAGCAGTTCCTGCTATTTGTTGCCCTCTGTGAGCACGAACGCCGCTGCAGCCAGACATGACGCCTCGTTGCCGAAGTCAACATACCAAATCAGCCGCGCCCTAAAAGCGGCGTTGCGTCGCTTCCTAGAAGAGGTATCCGTGACACCATCTCGGAAGACACCAGCTCTACATTGCTCTACAACTTTCGGCTACTGCTCTACCGGGAAATTTTAGTTTTCCTTCTTACAGAAGTCACAAGGAAACGCAGTTTTCTACCAATTGTCCATTCGGAAACATGGCTTGTTCTGAAAGCTGCTAAAATCAAAACAATATGAGGTGTAGTTAGAAGGTAAAAATCAATCGGCCCGCAAGATAATATAGCAATTAAAGATAATGATCGAGTGGTCCATGATACCAAACGTACAGGAAGCCTGTTTAATAGTCATTTTGTAAATTTAACTGAGAAACTCGGTGCGATCCCCTCAAAATAAAGAGCATTGCGGCATATGTAACAATCAGTACCATAAGCATTCATTCAATTCGAGATCATTAAGTTTCTTCCACGAAAATCAAAAAATTAACTAACTCTTCTAACAGCAATAATTCTCATGAGATTGATAACATTCGAAACATGTTCTTTTGATATATAGTGCTTTTGTTTCACAAGGTATTTTTCCAAATTAAAATATGCCATTGTTAACCTCACTTGTATAATGATAGTAGGAAAGATATTAATAACTACCGATCCGTTTCACTATTAATTTACTTTTCAAAAGTTTTGAAAAAGTAATATATTTAAGAATGGTCGAGTATATCTGCAAATATAAGGTACTGATTTAAATTCCATAAAGGAATCTCCGCTGAAAATGCGATCTACCATGTCACTGACCATGTATTAAAATATTTCACTGACAATATTTCTCGGACAACGACTTTTTTGTTTTCGGTACTCTGTCAAGTCTGACTGTGCAGATTCGAACTTTCTTTTGGAGAAACTTAAGAGATTATTGTTTCCGATGTATACCAGGCAAGTGTTTCACTTAATATTTAACTGATAGGAAGCAAAAGCACATGTTAGATATATCGTGCAGTTCTCATGATAGTTCCCTTCCGCTTGGGGACAAATTAGTACTGGCGTCCCACACGTTGCAGTTCTGAGACCACTCCTGTCCATGCTATGTATAAATGTCCATTATCACTAAAGTGGAAAAAAGCTCTTCCCTGCTGATGCAAGCATTATAATCAAACCCATCAGAGCTTCAACAACAGAACGATAAAAAAATGAAACATTTCCGAATACTATTGTTTCTGGATATATGGAATATCATGTGATTTAGAAACACTGTTCATTCAATTGCATAAAGTCCCGATACGCCATCGTTTATAACAATACAGCACAGGCGACACGGAGTATGTAAAACTGTTCATAATTTTGTGGTGTGCGTACTGATCAGAATCTGAACTGTAGTTCCCATATTATACATCTTCTTAGACACTTGAGTTCAGCAACATTTGTTGTAATATTGTTAATGTTGGTTATGAAACCATTAGAAAATTAGTTTACGTTGCATACTTCCAGTCTCTGAAATCATATGGAAAATTTTCTGGGTCGATTCCACATAAAGTATTCATTGCAATGAATCGTGCTGTAAAGATAATACGTGGTCTCCGAATTGTAACTTCATAGAGAAAACTGTTTTGAAATATAGGCATACTAACAAGAGCCTTACTTCACGTTTACTTTCTTGTGAGGGTTGTTGTTAAGAATCACGCACATTTCAAAAGTAGAGCGTTTATAAATGTAATAGCAGAAATAGGCTCCACTATCTACAACTTAAACATTACTCTTCTATAGAAAGGACAAAACTAAGCGGTCATGAAAGAGATTGACCATTCTAAATAAAAGATGCTATCAGATTATGAAAGTTTTAAAAACAAACAGAAGAAATTTCTACTTGTCAGCTCCTACCACTCCAAAGATGAGCACTGAGAGCATTTGTGTCACTGGGTTACATTAATCAGAGTTTATTGCAGATTAAAAGTAAAACAAAACTTCCAGTTATGGAGGTGGTTACCATGTTTTCACACAGGAAATATATGTTATTCGTGAACATACTAACATGTTTCACATCATGGTGAAACGACAATATGATCCACAGAATATGCATTAAACTGAACTAAGCTAAACCAAAGCTAGAAAGTCTTCTTCCATCTGAATATGTTGTGTTTAAATAGTACATAAGTGCAACTGGGAACAAAAAACTAGGACGCGATGAAAATATTTTAAGGTTAACAAATTTGTATGAATATTCCTACTATCGCGTCCAGCAAAAATATCAATAAATTATTATAAACATTAGGCCTGGACACCAAAATATGCTGTTGAAGTTAATTACCAGGAACACAAAGAGGTTAACTTCTGTTGCATTTACTGGTTTAACGTCATGCTAAAATGTACTGCCACTTTAAGTTAACTTTTTGAAAATCACACCAGTGCACAATGAGTTTTGAAACTCTGTCCTACATATGACAGAATGCTTTTACAGTACCTAGGGAAAATTATTTTCGAGGTCACTGACTGTGAGGTAAAATCAGGTTATAACGAGTTATGCAAAATGGAAGAACCAACTGCAATATGTACTGGATAGGAAAATTCCGGATTTGCGTAGCAGATTCGTTACTAGTGTTGCTCCAACGCCTTTCTAGCAGACTTTACAATCCGTATGCAGGTGGACCGGGCTGCTGCCCGTGTATCTCCAATATGTGGGACAAGAAAATGCTGAGGCAACACTATGCGAGCCACCAGCATGGCGCAGTAAGGTGCAGGATTACCTCATGCTGCACTGTCTGCCTCTTCCTGATTGACAGGAAGTGACGGTGCGAGCCGCTCCGGCCGTCGACATATGCATGAGTACTTTCCAGTTCACATGTATGTCCTGGCATAGGTTTCTTTGAAACATCTTCAGACTATATCTTCACTGTTCTGCTCACTAACCGCGCGTGGGAAAAATGAACATTTAAATCCTTCTGTACGGACAGAAGTCGACAGATAGGAGATCAAGTATTAGAATCAGAATTTAAAATAGATTTGGAGGACTTCAGATTAAATAGGCCAGAAGGGATACATAACATTTCATCGGAATTTCTAAGATCGCTCAAGTGGCAATAAAACTGCTATTCACGACTATCGAGAAATACCATCACACTTTCGAAAAAACATAATCTACACAATTCAGAAGATAGCAAACGCCTACAAGTCCGAAAATGATCGCACAATCAGCTTAACAGCCCATGGATCCAAGCTTCTGATCGGAATAATATGCGGACGAATGGAAAAGAAAACTGAGGATCAGTTAGATGGCGACCAGTTTGGGTTCATGAAAGGTAAAGGCAATACAGAGGCAGTTCTGGCGTTGCAGTTGATAAGGGAGCAAGACTTACGAAGAGTCAAGACACGTTCATAAGATTTGTGCACGCACGAAAAGCGTTCGACAATGTAAAAGAGTGGAAGATGTACGAAATTCTGAGAAAACGGGGGTGAACCATAAAGAAAGAAGGGTAATATACAATATGCACGAGAACCAAGAGGGAACAATAAGGCTGGAAAACCAAGAACAAAGTGCTGCAAATAGAAACGTTTCAAGAAAGAGATCTGTTCTCTCGTCCCTACTGATCAATCTATACATCGAAAAAGCAACGTCGGAAGTATAAGAGAGGTTCAAGAGTGGGATTAAAATTCAGGGTGAAATGATATCAGTGATAAGATTTGCTGATGACATTGCTATCTCCAGTGAAAGATAATAAGAATTACAGGACCTGTTGAATGGTATGAAAAGTATAAGGAGCACAGAATATGAATTAAGAGTAAATCGTAGAAAGACGAAGGTAGTGGGAGGTATCAGAAATGAGAACAGCGAGAAACTTAACATTATAATGAGGTATCACATAGTAGACGAAGTTAAGAAATTCTGCTTCTTAGGCAGCAAACTAACCCATGATGGACAGAGCAAGGTGGACATTAAAAGCAGACCAGCTCTGACAGAAAGGTCATTCCCAGCCAAGAGCAGTTCGCTAGTATAAAAAACAGGCCTTAATTCGAGGGATAAATTTTTGGAGAGTGTACGTTGGGAGCACAGAACTGCATAGTAGTGAAACATGGGCTGCTGGAAAACCGAAACGTAAGAGACCCTAAGAGTTGAGATGTGGTACTGTGAAATAATGTTGAAATTTAGCTGGAGTAATAAGATAAGGCATTAAGATGTTCTCCGCAGAATCGGCAAGGAAAGGATGTATAGAAAACACTGATAGGAAGAAGGGATAGGATGATAGGCCATGTGTTAAGACATCAGGGAATAACATCCATGGTAGTAGATGGAGCTACAAAGGAAAAAAAGAAAAAAAAACTGTGGAGGAAGACAGACGCAGGAATACACCCAGAAAATTATTGAGAACATAGGAAAAAAAGGTGGGTGGACCCTCATACATCTAACTTTACTGTCATAATCATTTATCCCAATGTGGGCTTGCGAGATGATAAATTCGGTGATAAGTTCTCGCAGCAACGAAAAACATCTTTGTTTTAATTATTGCCCTAATCCTGTCCGTGACTCTCTTTCCCCCATTTTGCAATAATACAAAACTGACTGCCCTTCTTCTTTACTTTTTCCGTGTCCTACGTCGATCCTACCTGGTAAGGACTCCATACCGCACGGGAATACTTAAGCAGAGGACGGACAAGCATAGTGTATGCAGCCTTTATAGTAGACCTGTTGCATCGTCTAAGTGTTCCGACAATAAAACGAAGTCTTTGGTTTGCCTTCCCCACTTCATTATCTATATGATCGTTCCAATTTAAGCTGTTCGTAATTGTAATTCACAGTAATCTGGCGGACTTTAAATTTGTGTGACTTATCGTGTAACCGAATTGTCTTTTTGCACTCATATGGATAACGTCACACTTTTCCTTATTCAGAGAGATTTGCTACTTTTCGCAACATACAGATATCATGTTCAAGTCATTTCTTAATTAGTTTTGATCTAATAGCCGATAACTAAGAGCATCATCTGCAAATAATCTAAGAGGGCTGCTCACGTACATTAAGAACAGCAAAGGGCCTATCACACTTCCTTGGGGAACGCCAGGTATCACTTCTGTTTTACTCTATGATTTTCTGTCGATTAGTAGCAAAACTGAAGCGACATTCAATTGGCACGCAATTTGATTAGATGGCTCTTGTGAGGGACGTTATCAAAAGCGTTACGGAAACCTAGAAATATGGAAGGATTTGGAGGTCTCCTGTCGAAAGTACTAGTTACTTTGTGCGAGTGATGAGTTAGTTGTGTTTAAAGAGAACGATATTTTCTGAATCCCTGCTGACTGTATGTCAGTAGACCGTTTACCCTCGAGGTAATTCATAATGTTCGAATATAGCTCATGTTCCAAAATCCAACTGTAAATCGACGTCAGTGATACGGGTCTGTAATCCAGCAGATTACTCATATTTTATTTCATGAGTACTGGTGTGATGTGTAACATTCCAGTCTTTTGGTACGGATCTTTCGTCGAGTGAGCGGTTTTATATCATTGCGAAGTATGGGACTACTGCATCAGGGACCTAACTGGTACCCCATCTGGACTCGGTGGTATCTGTTTCTAATTTATTCATGTTGGCTGCTGTTCTTGATTCGAATTCTGGACTAGATACTTCGTCTTCATTGTTGGGGAATTTCGATAAACTGTGCTTAATAACTCCGCTTTTGTGGCGCTGTGAAGGTTTAGATTGTTCTTGCCGTGGGTGTACTCTTTGCACCATCTGTCGTCGTATGCTGGCTACGCCGAGAACGTCTCCACAAGAACCACCAATATGACATAGGTAATCCAGTCCCATGAATAACTGGCCACTGTCTCCGGTGGTTGCTGATTGCACACTTAGAGCTGACGCTGTGGGAATTCAGCTGCGGCCTCCTCACGGCTGGCGTCAACCAAATCATTGGCGTCTCCGACGGGTCTCTGGTTCGCAATCTGCGCCTGCTCCATTCCCAGGTCACCGACGCGGCATTGTCCATTTAAGTCTCGGGTTCGGGGATCTGTACACGCCACGCCTCTAGGCTGCCGCCTGGTGCTGTGGGCCACGCCTGTCGGCAAGTGTCCGAGTCGGCCAGACCGTCCCGTGCAGGTCCGGCCGTGTACGTCAGAACTTGTCGTATCGCCTATGGGACACGATCACATCACGAGGTGGTCGCACCACTGTGCTTTATTGAGCGGAACTACTACCTCCACCACCGGACGCTTCCGTGCGTTTCCTGCACTCCCGCCCAAGCTCGACAATGCTGCCACGACGTCGTCCATAAGGGCTGCATGAATTATGATGAATAAAGTACGTTGTTGATACCACTGCTCTTATGATTCCACGACCACCACTGCTCCTTTTATTGACTTATTTATTTACACTCTAGTTCCGTAGGACCAAATTGAAGAGTAAATCTCAAAGGTCATGGAACGCATCGATACATGGAATTAGTACATAAAAGTAATAACTGATAAAAAATAAAATGTTTACGAACCCAAAAAAGTCAAACCATAAGTTTAAGTAAACGCAGTCAACAATATAACATAAAAACCAGCTTGGTTTTTCGAGGAACTCCTCAACAGAATAGAAAGAGTGACCCATGAGGAAACTCTTCAATTTCGATTTGAAAGCACGTGGATTACTGCTAAGCTTTTGAATTCTTGCGGTAGCTTATTGAAAATAGATGCAGCAGTATACTGCACGCCTTTCTGCACAAGTGTTAAGGAAGTGCGATCCAAATACAGATTGGATTTCTGCCGAGTATAAAACGAGTAAAAGCCGCTAATCCTCGTGAATAATCGGATATTGTTAACGAGAAACGACAGTAAAGAATATATATATTCAGAGGCCAATGTATAAACACCCAGATTAGTGAACAGGGGTCGAGAAGAGCTTCGCGAACTTATTGCCCGAACTGCCGTTTCTGAGCCAAAAATATCCTTGTATAACGGGATGAGCTACCCTAAAATATAATACCATACGACAGAAGCGAATGAAAAAAAGTAAAGTAGACTAATTTTCATGTCGAAAGATCACTTACTACAGATACCGTTGGAACAGTAAAAATGGCAGCGTTAAGTCTCTGAACAAAATCCTGAATGTCGGCCTTCGACGACAGGTTACTATCTATCTGCACACCTAAGAGTTTGAATTGTCCAGTTTCGCTAATCATACGCCCATTCTGTAGACGTCAGGTTTTGTTGAATTGTGTGTTAGAAACTGTAAAAACTGAGTCTTGCTGTGATATAGCGTTAGTTTAATTCTACAAGTATTTATGTCATGAACTGCACTACTTGAAACCGAGCCAACGTTGCACACAACATCCTTTACTACGAAGCTAGTGTCACCAGCGAACAGAAATATTTTAGAATTCCCCGTCCGTAGTACTAGAGGACATATCGTTTATATAAATATCATTTATATAAATAAATAATTTATATATAATAATCCACCGTCCAGCCAACCATCCTGAGATGACTTCCTGACATTTTACGGCGTCAGTACCGCTCTGACCATCCTCGCACTATAATAACTGGTTTCAGAATTAGCCAGTGACATCTGGCAATGGGTTTGCGTTCAGCATCATCAGTGCAGAGTGGTGATTGAGAGTCAACTATCTTTCCTGAATACCGTCGAGTATTGCACAATAGCAGGCCAATGTATATTGGCAGACTGGTTTTAAAGTGAAACTCGTAAAGCATGGCGCGTAAGTAGCAATGAGTGAGTTCAAGGATAACAAAAGTGAAACATATGCCGATATACGTAGTGCCACTGTGCACAGTAGTCATCTATGGTTTGTTTTAAGTGAAGATGGTATGGCTATTAAGCCACGGAACGCCACGAGTGTGCGTGGTAGGCCCTCAGGTGTAAAGAGTAAATACACTACTGGCCATTAAAATTGCTCCACCAAGAAGAAATGCAGATGATAAACGGTTATTCATTGGACAAATATACTACACTAGAACTGACATGTGATTACATTTTCACGCAATTTGGGTGCTTAGATCCTGAGAAATCAGTACCCAGAACAACATCCTCTGGCCGTAATAACGGCCTTGATACGCCTGGGCATTGAGTCAAACAGAGCTTGGATGACGTGTGCAGGTACAGCTGCCCATGCAGCTTCAACACGATACCACAGTTCATCAAGAGTAGTGACGCGTTTTGTGGTGACCAGTTGCTCGGCAACCATTGACCAGACGTTTTCAATTGGTGAGAGATCTGGAGAATGTGCTGGCCAGGCTAGCAGTCGAACATTTTGTGTATCCAGGAAGGCCCGTACAGAACCTGCAACATTCGCTCGTGCATTATCCTGCTGAAATGTAGGGTTTCGCAGGGTTCGAATGAAGGGTACTGCCACGGATCGTAACACATCTGAAATGTAACGTTCACTGTTAAAAGTGCCGTCAATGCGAACAAGAGGTGACCGGGACGTGTAGCCAATGGCACCCCATACCATCACAACGGGTGATACGCTAGTATGGCGATGACGAATACACGCTTCCAATGTGCGTTCACCGCGATGTCGCCAAACACGGATGCGACCACCATGATGTTGTAAATAGAACATGGATTCATCCGAAAAAATGACGTTTTGCCATTCGTGCACCCAGGTTCGTCGTTGAATACACCATCATAGGCGCTCCTGTCTGTGATGCAGCGTCAAGGGTAACTGCAGCCATGGTCTCCGAGCTGATAGTCCATGCTGCTGCAAACGTCGTCGAACTGTTCGTGGAGATGGTTGTTGTCTTGAAAACGTCCCCATCTGTTGACTCTGGGATCGAGACGTGGCTGCACGATCCGTTACAGCCATGCGCATAAGACGCCTGTGATCTCGACTGCTAGTGATACGAGACCGTTGGGATCCAGCACGGCGTTCCGTATTACCCTCCTGAACCCACCGATTCCATATTCAGCTAACAGTCATTGGATCTCGACCAACGCGACCAGCAATATCACGATACGATAAACCGCAATCTCGATAGGCATTTCTCCTCCTTACACGAGGCATCACAACAACGTTTGACCAGGCAACGCCCGTCAACTGCTGTTTGTGTGTGAGAAATCGGTTGGAAACTTTCCTCATGTCAGCACGTAGTAGGTGTCGCCACCGGCGCCAACCTTGTGTGAATGCTCTGAAAAGCTAATCATTTGCATATCACAGCATCTTCTTCCTGTCGGTTAAATTTCGCGTCTGTAGCACGTCATCTTCGTGGTGTAGCAATTTTAATGGCCAGTAGTGTAATACACGTGTTGTATTACTGTTAATGTTTTCTCTGTGTTTGTCCTGTTGCCTTTTGTGCTGGTGTGCTTGATGCGGACTTTATATGGAATGATTCAGTGACACAGATGGTGATCACTTTGGAAACGGTTCAGACAGTATTATATCAAATACAGCAACCATCTGCCCTTTACATAAGAAAGGATCACGCATGAAGTGTAAGAACTACCTAGGAATATCTCTGCTGAAGATCGTCTACAAAATCCTTTCTACTGCTATAACAAAGGGAGTAAGTAGAACAGCAGAAAGGATTCTAGGAAAGTACCAGGCAGACTTCAGATCTGGGAGGTCTATAGCTGACCATTTCTTTACAGTACGTATAATGCTGGGGAAGAACTATGAATATAATGTACGATTGGAACATCTCTTTATAGATTTTAAACATGCCTATGACAGAATTAAAATATCAGCACAGTGGGAAATAATGCAGAAATTCTGATTTGCTATGAAGTTAATAAAATTAACTATGATGACCCTGGAAAACAGCAGAAGCCAGATTAAAGTTCAGGGATGTCTCTGAAGATCGTTACCAACGGAAGAAGGTCTAAGACAGATACACCCATTATCCTGGTACTATTCAACTGGTATTACAAAACGCAGTAAGATCAACAACCACAAATCCAGGAGGCAATATTTACAATAGACTTCTTCAAATTTTAGCCTATGAAGATGATTTGGTAATAAATTCTAGAAATACAGTGGTGCTTACATCAGCTTTCAAAGAGTTTGAAGCTGGTACCCAGAACTTTGGTCTAGAAATTAGTGAGACAAAATCTAAGAACATGGTAACTGAGAGAGTTAGACGAAACATAGATAGTCTAGTGTTAGAGGAGTACAGTTTCGAAAGAGCAGACAGTTTCATATATCTTGGCTCCATAATAACGCCAGAAAACAAAGTGGAGGGAAATACAGCAAACCGAATTAAGGCTGCCAACAGATCATACAGAGCACAATACTCCATGCTCAAAACTAATAGTCTAAGTAGGAAATTGAATCTGACGCTTTACAAAATAATGATAAAACCAGTTCTTATGTATGGCATCGAGGCATGGGTACTTACAGAGGCTTTGGAGATGAAGCTAATTATCTGGGAAAGTGCTGAGGAAGAGTTTTTGTCCTGCAAAAGAAGGAGAGGTGTGGTGAATTAGGACTAATGAAGAAATACGGTCCCTATACAAAGAACCTGATTTGGTAAACTCAGTCAAAATGGAAAGACTAAGAAAGTTAGGACATATCTGGCGGTTAAGAGAAGAAAGGCTCCTGAAGAAGCTGATGATGGGACGTCCTGTTGGTAGGAGAAGGAGACAACGACGAGGTGTGAGACAGCTAGAAGATGTGGGAGCCGACCCGAGAGCAGTGGGAGTCAGTAGGTGCCGCAGGCGTGCAGAAGACCGAGACGACTGGAAGTCTGTGATTGAGGAGGCCAAGGTCTTCAGAGGACCGTAGTGCTATGGAGAAAGTAAGTAAGTACAATATCTAGTAGCTCAGATGAGGTCAGCTAATATAGATTTGCATACGCTGTTAAATTCTACTATTGCTAGCCTAGTTGATCCTGTTTTGGGCAAGGTGTAAGAGAATTAGGTAGTATTTGTCGTTAACCTACTGACAGCTGAAAAGCTGGGTTCCTGGATTGTTGCAAATGATCAAATTACGTTTAATAAGGGATGCAAAGACATATGTAATGTACCATGAAGACCTTAGAAATGCACGGACATTTGAATTACTGAGAAAAGGCTTAGTAAAACCTTGTAGAAGACATAACAGCTGTAGGTACTATAGCGAGTGTCAGATAGACAGTCAGAGACAGCGCACCTCATGTTCCTGCTGCTAATAAGGTGAGTACACCGTTCGTTTGTTACATATTTTTACGAGTTTCAAACAGGAGTGACTGCAGTAATGAATAGGAACTGTGATTGGTGTGTACAGATGTGAGCTGAAATGGTTCAAATGGTTCTGAGCACCATGTGACTTAACTTCTGAGGTCATCAGTCGCCTAGAACTTAGAACTAATTAAACCTAACTAACCTAAGGACATCACACACATCCATACCCGAGGCAGGATTCGAACCTGCGACCGTAGCGGTCACGCGGTTCCAGACTGAAGCGCCTTTAACTGCACGGCCACACCGGCTGGCGATGTGAGCTGAGTTGGCGCCCCTTCACTCACAGCTCCAGGCTGCGTTGGCTTCCATCACACAGCTTGAGGCTGCTGCCAAGGGTCATCACTATGGGTAGGGGGGGTGGGGGGGAGGGTCGAACGCGGGGATACGACGGACGTCGAGCAAGTACCATATGTCCCCCAGTCGGTCCACTGCTGTGACCGCCCCAGGTACTGCCTGCACTGAGGCTGACCCCTCACCCATTGTCGAGTGGGAGATCATTCCAAAGACTGGCAGGCAGGAAAAAACTCTCTGACGGGCCGATTGTATGGCCTTCCTGGTTCGTTTGACGAATATGTTTCGGGCGTTATCTGTGGCGGACGATGTCCCTGAGCTGGATGTAGTCGTCCACCTATTTCCAGGGGAAGCTTCTTGGCCTGCAAGGTCTGGGCATTCACAGTTTGCTGGGAGCTGGGAGCTCCAACTTTAGGCGCGTAATGGGCCCTCTTAGGAACATGGCTGCCAAGGACGGGGGGTGGAGTCATTCCGGATGTGGAAAGGGTGCTTCCAGATGCCATGAAGAGTACTGGGTGCAGCCAACTGCAGGTGGTGGCTCATGTCAGTACCAACGACGTGTGTCGCTTTGGATCAGAGGAGATTCTCTCTGGTTTGGGCGGCTAGCGGAAATGGTAAGGACTGCCAGTCTTGTTTGCGAGATTACGGCGGAGCTCACCATCAGCAACATCGTCGATAGAACCGACTGTGCTCCTTTAGTGCAAAGCCGAGTGGAGGGTCTGAGTCAGAGGCTCAGGCGGTTCTATGTCCGTGTAGGCTGCAGATTCCTTGACTTGCGCCATCGGGTGGTGGGTTTACGGGTTCCACTTAATAGGTCAGGAGACCACTACACACAGGAGATGGCTACACGGGTAACGGGGGCTGTATGGAAGGGATCGGGCGGTTTTTTAGCTTAGAGGGTCTCGGAGAACTACAGAAGGGGCGTCCGTCTCAAAGTTGGCAGGTAAAACAAAGTAAGGTAGTTGTAGAAACGATTGGTATTGTAATTGTAAATTGTCATAGCTGTGTTGGAAAAGAACCAGATCTCCAAGCCCTAATAGAAAGCACTGAAGCTCAAATAGTTGTAGGTACAGAGAACTGGCTAAAGCCGGAAATAAGTGCAGCCGAAATTTTTTCAAACGACCTAAAAATTTTCAGAAAGGATAGATTAAATATAGTTGGTGGTGGACTATTTAATGCTGTCAGAAGTAGTTTGCCTTGTAGTGAAATTGAAGTAGATAGTTCCTGCGAAACAGTACGGGTAGAGATTATATCTCACAATCGGACTACACTATTAATTGCATCGTTTAACCGGCCCCCCGACTAAGAAGATATAGTTGCTGAACAGTTCAAAGAAAACGTGAGTCTCATTTCAACTAGGTACCCTACTCATACAGTTATAGTCGGTGGTGACTTCAATCTGCCCTCGATATGCTGGAAAAATTATACGTTTAAAGTCGGCGGCAGTCATAAAACGTCATCCGAAATTGTACTGAATGCTTTCTCAGAAAATTATTTTGAACAATTATTTCATGAGCCCACTCAAAGCGTAAATGGTTGTGAAGGCTTACTTGACCTCTTAGCAACAAATAATCCTGAACAGATAGTGAGTATCGTGACGAATACACGGATTAGCGACCACAAGTCAGTTGCCGCTAGGCTGAATGCCGTAACACCTACAACCATCAAAAATAAACGCAAAGTATTGCTGTTTAAAAAAGCTGATAAAAATGCTCTTAACGCCGTTTTAAGAGACGGCCTTCATTCCTTCCGATCTGATCATATAAGCGTAGAATAGTTGTGGAATGATTTCAAAGAAATAATATCGACAACAGTTGAGAGATAATGCTACATAAATCAATAAGTGATGGTACTAATCCCCCGTGGTACACAAAACGGATCAGATCGCTGTTGCGGAAGCAGCGAAAAAGCATGCCAAATTTAGAAGAACCCAAAATCCCAAAGACTGGCAAAGTGTTACAGAAGTTCGAAATATATCACGTAGTTCAATGCGGGATGCTCTTAATAATTTCCATAACGAAACTCTGTCTAGAAATCTGGCAATAAACCCAAAGAGATTCTGGTCATACATGAAGCACACCAGTGGCAAGACGCAATCAATACCTTCACTGTGTGATAACAACGGTGAAGTCATTGATGACAGAGCCACTAAAGCAGAGTTATTAAAAATGGTTTTCCGAAACTCCTTCACCAAAGAAGACGAAGTAAATATTCCTGAGTTCCAATCAAGAACAACTGACAAGATGAAAAATATAGAAGTAGATATCCTAGGTGTCACTGTCGCAAAGCAGCTTAAATCACTTAATAAAGGCAATGCTTCCGGTCCAGACTGTACACCAGTCAGGTTCCTCTCAGAGTATGCAGATACAATAGCTCCATATTTAGCAAATATGTACAACAGGTCGCTCACAGAAAGATCCATACCTAAAGGCTGGAAAATTGCTCAAGTCACACCAATACCCAAAAATGGAAGTAGGAGTAAGCCATTTAATTACGGGCCCAAACACTAACTTCCATTTGCAGTAGGGTTTTGAAACATGTACCGTATTCGAACATTATGAAGTACCTCGAAGAAAACGATTTATTTACTCATAGCACATATTCAGAAAATATCGTTCTTGTGAAACACTAGCTCTTTATATTCATGAAGTAATGAGTGCTATCGACAGGGGATGTCAAATTGATTCTATATTGTAGATTTCCAGAAGGCTTTCGACATCATTCCTCACAAGCGTCTTCTAACCAAACTGCGTGCTTATGGAATATTGCCTCAGTTGTGCGACTGGATTCGTGATTTCCTATCAGAAAGATCATAGTTCGTAATAATAGACGGAAAGTCATCGAGCAAAACAGAAGTAGTATCCGGCGTTCCCCAAGGAAGTGTTATAGGCCCTCTATTGTTCGTGATCTATAATAATGATATAGGAGACAATCTGAGTAGCCGTCTTAGATTGTTTACAGATGATGCTGTCATTTACCGTCTTGTAAAGTCATAAGATGGCCAAAGCGAATTGCAAAATGATTTATATAAGATATCTGTACGGTAAGAAAAGTGGCAATTGACCATAAATAAAGAAAAGTGTGAAGTTATTCACGCGAGTACTAAAAGAAATCCGCTGTATTTCGATTACGCGATAAGTCACACAAATGTGAAGACAGTAAATTCAACTAAATACTTACATTTGGAAGTAACCTAAATTGGAACGATCACATAGATAATGTTCATGGACGGAATAAGAAAATTCAACGTTAATGCCTACTTCTTAATGGGAAAGACTACACGAATAAGTCCCTTCTGCAAAAAGCACAGCAGATTTTGCAAGGCGCATTTTTCTGTGTTACCATCTGATGTGTCAAGGAGCACGTGCGGAACCTCCGAAGGATTCAGCTATACCCACAGGCATAGCAGCGGTTTGAGTAAAAAATTATTGTATACCTCGAGTCTATGTTAGGATAAACATTTTTTCCCACTGACGTCATATGTTACGATTGTGAACGTGGGGGTCACTTATGGTAAGACTGTAGTCAGCCACAGCGTAAAGGATGTGGGAAAGTTGGACCTCGAGAACGGGACTGTAGACCAAGCAAAGGGACGTAGCGGGAATAAGTAGCCGTTAAAAGGCAACGGGAGTCCCAGGACCGCCGGACGGCGCTCCTGATTAGTTTTAGCGCAACGGAAACGTACGTAGAGGCGGAATTTTGCTTGGTTGGTATAGTACGAGGGGAATCTTTTTCAGATTCCTATCGGTCGCGAAATAAAAGCCACAGCAAAAATCTGATGAAGCTTTATGCAGATGTGTATCGCAGTGTTTCTTGTATGCCCGTCGATCGCGTAACGTCATACTTTTCACTTTTGAGCATACAGTAAGCACGTTAACATGCGGAGAACAATAATCTTCTGCCAAGTGTGAAATGTCTGCTGTCATCTGATTTCTTCATGCTGGGAGGTGTAACACCTCCGATTTATGTATCCCGCTCGATCGGGATCTGAATAGCAGCCCAAATAAATATTAATTAATGTGACCGTGTACCTAATGGGGCTGGCAATCGGATTTGACTGCTACGGAGTTGTTACATTCCACTTTGTCCTTCTCAAATGCTGTAATAATGAAATGTCCGGTGACAAGAAGAAACGCCAACACAGCTTCACTAATCAAGGACCTATATTCGTTTCAAAAATACAAAAGGAAAGAGACAGCCACTGCCTTCGTCATACATATTTAATTACGGCTAATCTCAGCACAGGCTTCCTCGCTATTCATTATTGTCACACGCAAATTCAATCACTGCAATCCAACGCTGCAATCCAACACGGCAATCCAAATGATGCCGGCGCGGTAGACGCGAAAAAAAAATATATCGGCACAGAAATATCACTGATCACTATCGTAATTATACTTCTTCACTTTCCCGCATTATTCTAACACAAAGGGGTTAAACCGCAGCAATGGCCACTCCCTTTGTCGGTAAACCTTGCTCGGACACCGCAGCCTGGGAAACTGACTTCAACGCTACACTCGCCCTCGCAACACGACACTATCGATTGTTTGCCCTATCGATCTGTGCCGAGTGCAAACTTATAGTAAGGGCCTACGGACCCCTTACAAGGTTCATCCTGATTTCCATTCAGCCCATATAATGTAGCTATCATGACTGACAGCGAAGTGCGACAGGAATTTTGTGATTAGCCATTGCCCTTCTTCACGACAATGCCGGGCCGGACTGGAGCTTCAACAAAGGCGTCGCTGCAGTGTTTTCGCCGGGATGTGATCACCCATCATACAGTCCTACTTGGTTGGCTCCCTCTGATTTTTGTCTGTTTGCTTCTTGACACTTTGGTTTTGAGGACAGTATTTTGGCACAGACAACGAGCTGCAGTCCAGCGTACACAACTGGTGGAAAGCAGATGTGGCTCCCTTACATGATGGGCGTACTGGAAAGTTGGTACCGCGCTACGACAAATGTTTGCATCGGAGCGGTGACTATGTAGAGCAGTAACAAGACGTTATTGCTAAATGTTGGGAATAAAACATTTCTGATTTTCACTGTGGTTTCCATTTTGCGACCAATCGGACATTGAAAAACAATTGCCCTCATAGATGGAAGAGAACACAATTTCCATTAGATATGTGTGTGCACGTTTCTGTGGAAAGTTTGGACCTCAAGAAAAGGATACTGTCGAACCCTCTACAATATAATGCGTAGCTAGGGGTGATGACGTACATTCACTTGGCTTAGCGATACTCGAATTAATTCTTCAGGTATGGGCGAAAAGTTCTGAGAACGTGTAGAAGTTTTGCTCCACATAGGAATTGGTTACTGCACGATCTTGACTTTAGATTTCATATGTAAACGTCATGTTAAAGTTGAGCTTTGGTAACATGAACTAGAACTCAGTGGGATGCCGTTCCATCTGGGAAAAACTTGTCAGACACATACTGCCACGAGGCCCATCTCTCATCAAAGATGTATCAATTAAGCTGCATGCACAAGCAATGAGGATCAGTTCACGTGATGTAGTACCGAAAGGTACAGGAAAACTCCCATGGGTGAGCGTAGGAACAAGGCTGCCCTGTGTGCTGTTGAACGACTGGGAGAAAATGACGATGAGATAAAGCAGTGCATTTTGTATGCTGAAATATTTTATGCATAAAGGTCATAGACTATTAGCGGGTAATCATTGTCGGATTTGATAATTTTGTGGCCGAAGACATAGTTTTGTCTAAAAGGTTGTTAGTCTCCAAGTTAGATGCTCTAGACGAGGATGGTAGGATGAATTAGGAAGAGGGGGAGATCGCAAATTTTCATCTTAGCAGGGGCAAAATATTTTTTTCTTACATCTGATTTACAAATTTGAGGTCTTTGTTATCTGCTCAGCACTTTCTCGAATGGCTACCAGTTTCAGCGTTTTACTACGCTATCTTCAGGCCCCTGACCGACGTGTAGGAAGATTCTACCTCGGTTCTGATCAAAACAGGAGTCAGGAATACTGGTATTAGTAGAATTTTGCTATAGCGATCACTTCAACCATCATTTGCCGACTGAAGAAGGCACAGTAAAACGCTGAAACTGGTAGCGAAATAAAACAGGTTTGGAAACTAAATGGCTGAAAGGTGTTTACTTTGACATCCTGTATCGAACAGCCGAGTCACGCAATCATCTCTAAAACGATGGACATAGAGATACACTATGTGATCAAAAGTATCTGGACAACCCCAAAACACGTTTTTCGTATTACATGCACTGTGCTGCCACCTATTGCCAAGTACTCAATATCAGCGACCTCAGCAGTCATTAGACATCGTGAGAGAGCAGAACGGGGCTCTCCACGGAACTCACGGACTTCGAACGTGGTCGGGTGATTGGGTATCACGTGTGTTATACGTCTAGACACGATATTTCCACACTCCTAAACATCCCTAGGTCCACTGTTTCCGATGTGATGGTGAAGTGAAAACGTGAAGGGACACGAACAGCACAAAAGCGTACAGGCCGACGTCGCCTGTTGACAGAGACCACAGACAGTTGCAGAGGGTCGTAACGTGTAATAGACAGACATCTATCCAGAGCATCATACAGGATTTCCAAATTGCGTTAGGATCCACTGCAAGTACTATGACAGCTAGGCGGGAGGTGGGAAAACTTGGGTTTCATGGTCGAGCGGTTGCTCATAAGCCACACATCACGCCGGTAAGTACTAAACCTCGCTTGCTGTAAGGGTCGTAAACATTGGACGATTGAACAGTGGAAAAACGTTGTGTCGATGGACGAATTACGGTACATAACGTGGCGATCCGATGTCAGGGTGTGGGTATGGCGAATGCCCGGTGAACGTCATCTGCTAGAGTGTGTAGTGCCAACAGTAAAATTCGGAGGCGGTGGTGTTATAGTGTAAACGTGTTTTTCGTGGAGGGGGCTTGCATCCTTTGTTGTTTTGCGCGGCACTATCACGGCACACGCCTACATTGATGTTTTAAGCGTATTCTTGCTTCACACTGTTGAAGAGCAATTTGGGCGTGGGACGTTTGCCGCGAGTGGCGTTTAAGTGTTTTCCAGGAGGGGGAGTGAGTGAAGCAGCACGGACAGCGCAGATCTGTGGGGCAACGTGCTGCCTCTAACTTTTACCACCAAGTTTGTGTAGCTGAGCATATTGTGGACACGAGGGGCGAGCACCGGAAACGGAATGGGCACATAACTTTAGAAGACCAGGTTTGGAGGCGAGCGCTGGGTCGTCGTCAGCCATACACTTCCCGACAGCTCCAAGTCTTTCCATTGTTTTTCACCACACAACGGCTTGGCACACTCGGCGAGCCACTCCTAGTTCGATACTTCGGTGCCGAGACCACTCGACATTCGTAAAGACTGATTTCGCTCCCCGCTGTGAGAATGATAATTCAAATGTTCAAATGTGTGAATACCTAAGGGAGCAAACTGCTTAGGTCATCGGTCCCTAGACTTACACACTACTTAAACTAACTTATGCTAAGAACAACACACACACTCATGCCCGAGCGAGGACTCGAACCTCCGGCGGGAGGGGACACGCATTCCGTGACACGGCTCCTCTAACCGCGTGGCCACTCCGCGCGGCAGCATGATAATTGCGACTGGTTGTGTTTCCACACGTGTTTCTGCCTTGCTGCTTCTATATCTGATTCGTTTCAGCCTCCTGTTGTTATTGTTCCCTCTTCCTGCGTCCCGCCAGGTGATCTGAGTGTGTCGCGCGTATGGAAACATACTAGCCTAAGTTTGGTAAATGCCATCGTGTGATTCCAGTTATCGCCAAGTCGCTTTCTTTTGTTATTTGGAGCCCGGAAGCTCATGTGCCTTACGGCGGCAAATCTTGTTTATATTTTGGCATACTTCCAAGCCAAACTTGTTTAACGTGAGGTTCACTAGCCAGTCGTTCGCGTCTCCCTTTATTACAACCATTTTGTCTACGCTGCCAGCGTGTAATGTGATGACGTACGTTTTTACTCGCTTTACTTAAAAGATACTTATCTGTTCATGGCTGTTATTGTATGTTTGTGCCTTCGGGTGTGTACCCACCGGTTGCTTAAAAAAGGAGTGCGGTGAGCAGCGTATCAGGCCTTCCCTAAATACTTCCGGGGCCGTTCGTCCGGACTACAAATGGTTCAAATGGCTCTGAGCACTATGGGACTTAACATCTGAAGTCATCAGTCCCCTAGAACTTAGAACTACTTAAACCTAAATAACCTCAGGACATCACACACATCCATGCCCGAGGCAGGATTCGAACCTGCGACCGTAGTGGTCGCTCGGTTTCAGACTGAAGCGCCTAGAACCACGTTCCCAGATGTGTGGTGGTTTCATAACATACGGCTTTAATTTTTGTTTCCGTTTACTTAAGTCCGTTTCGGTAAACCTGAATTATTCTTTGTATTTTAATCAGACACGTTCTTTAGATATTTGTTACCTGTCTGTTTTGAAGATTGTTTTCCTATTATGGTATACTTGTTAAAAAACACTGTTATTTGGGGCATACTTGAGTTTAGCACTTAATCGTTTGTTTTAACAAGGGAAAAGAACCTTTGAAGAAGTAATTTTACTGATTATCAAAAATTAAAATGTTTTATCTAACTGGATGGTTTTGTCTTTAAATATGTCAAGGTCCTGTTTACCTAACTTATGAAGTTGCTTTTGGAGAGGAGTGTCAATAAAAACCTCGGTACGAATGATGTTCAGTCCTTGTTTTGCCTGCTCCTTCCACTCCCAGGCAATAGTGCGTACCCCTGACTTTAAAAATTCTTTATGCAGAACGTTTCTCACATTTTGCACTTTTAACCCACTACCACAAGTTTTAACATGTATTTTCAAGTCTATTTGTATATAAACGAAATTGTGTTGTCGTTCACGCACAACCTGTAGGATAATGTGTAGCATCAGAGTGAAACTGTTCAATTTCTTTCAGAATTTAAATCTTTTTGGTTCTATTAGAAATATGGGTGACATTTTTGGAGGCATTTTAAAACGTTTCCGCAATGTTTCTTAACCTGATTATACACTAAACTGCAATTAATCATCGAAAACACTTTGTGAATATGTTTTTCTCCTCTTTAAGGCAAGTAATGTAATGTACAATCCAATAAACAAGAAATAATTTCGCAGTTTGGTACAATCAGTTTATGCCACTTATATAAGATTCTCATAGAAGAGTTCTTTCATACTCTTAAGTTTTGTTTGTTATTGAGCCGTTTTGCCTCGCGCCTAGTAGATTTCTGCGTAACGTAGAGAATAATGTTTGGTAGGCTGTCGAACGAGGAAGCTAGGTGGCTCTCGGCCGTAGCGATGTGAGCTGGGTTGCGGAGAGAAATGTGGTCGGCAGTCGGAGTCTAGTTCGCCCAAGGCAGGTCGGGAACTCGCGTTGTTGGCCTGGCAGTGCGGCGGTCGTAACCGAGTTTTGCTGTGGGACTGGCAGTGGATTGGAATGCTCGCTGTCCTTATCTTGCTGCCGTGGATTTGTCGCACATTTCCTTTACCCGCAAGTGTCTTAGTTTCTTGTTTCGTCTTTCTCGGTGGTCGTTCTTGGGTAGACTTGAAAGTGCAGATTTCTACTATTTGGAAATCGGAGCATTTATTATACTCCATGCTTTGTGATAGCCTCTGCTTCATTGGTAACTTGCCGGTTGGGTTGGAAAGTGACCTCAGAATTATTGTAAAGGGTTTTCACAACGGTATATTTATAAATACACGTGTGCTGTGTTACTGCTTCGTAACACTCCTATGTGAGCAGTTTGACTGACTTTATAAAGGATTTCTTATTAACTTAAGGAACAACTCCCTGTCACATTGAATGTAAGGTGTTTTAGTGTTACCTTCGGAGAAATTGCGCTGTTGTGGCTGTTGATGTTCTGAATGTGTTATTTTGACTAAGTGTCTGTTGGCGGGAGCGGGGAAAACCGTAAGCTGGATGAACATTTGTCACACCTCCGAGTATTTAAATCATACTGCGTTTCAATCTGTGATACACGACTCCTCAGGGCTCTGAGCTGTTTGTAGTCATAAGGTATTCTGAAGTTGCTTTTAATTCCTGATTGCCATTTGTGCTTTGCTGCTCCCTTCAGCGAAAAATGCTTAAGATATGTTGTTGTTTTGTGTTGGTTAGGTGATACATGTCACTAAAGTCCCTAAATTGAAGACGCACTTGTACTTAGGTCGATTTCTTTGGCATCCTTGTTAGCTCGGCCATATGCACTATGCGCGAAATGTTGTTTCATTGTCATAGTAGATAGACCGTGGTTGTGAAAACTGTTTTCACTCCCTGCTGCTTATTTGGGCAATTGTTTGTAATCAGAATTTGTGTTATGATGACGACAAACGAATCGTCGCCAATGTGAATGACTGGTGGCCAATGCTAAATAGAAACATGAAAAATCTCTTCTTTGCATATACAGCAGGTTTGATAGTGAAGTCAATAAGGAGCTGGCTGTATAGTCTTGGTCTACAACGACTAAAATAATTAGAAGTCGTTGGTAAAGAATAATATTGAACTTAACTGGTGGTACAGGAGTCTTCATGGCCAATATGAATATAATTACAAACACAGATCTATAGAGGCATCACATAGGCCATACTTCAACTAAGCGCCTTGTTACAGGTTGCTTCCTATCAGCTGAAGGCTATACTACATTCCTACTTGGCGTCCCGATCAAGAGCGGCCGACCGCACGCTAGTGGCTTGTTACAAGCCGCGGAGCGGCGCTGGCGGCGCTAGTCTCGACTCCCGGGTCCAGCGATACTAGTGCGGACCGCGGTCGATAACTGCAACCCCTAAGAAGTGTGGTATCGAACGTCGATACCGCAATTTGCACAGTGGCTACTGAGTGCCTCATGTGGGCACGTGATATTTGTGCTTCACCTAATAACTCTGCCTGTACGTCAGGTGCGCCTGCCGTACTTTTGGCCGGCCGCGTATTTTGCACGGCCGGGTCTTGCAGCCGACGGAGCAACCACGACTGCGTTCCGGCATGATCGGTCGGCTACACCGGCACCTTGATACCCGGCACGTTGGAAGTGTCAGGCGGAGAGTGTAACCGTGGCAATGAGTCATCGTTCTGTAGCTAAAGCATAATGCTTCTAATTTGCGGTCGCTGCAGGAAAGTTCAATTTCATTCAATTTGAAATCTTGGCTGAGTGTAAGATCTGTGTATTCGTGTTAACTGTATTTTTTCTCTTTAAATGAGCCTCATCTTTTGAAAGCCTTGGGAATTAGCAGTGGTGACAAAAAAATTGTGATCTTTTACTCCGCATATCTGGTAATATTACGTAACATGTTTTAGTCTGTTGTATCTTATATAAGAAGAAAGCGTGCGTAAGCCTCACTCACGATTTCAGAGTTGTGGTTTTCTATTACGGACAGAAGCTTTTCAAATTCATAGCTTAATTCCAAGTTGTGTAGCGGATTCATGCTTCTGTCTTTAGCTTAAAGGAGAGCGAATTTACTCAGAACGTTTAGAAGCTTTAATATTATCATTTTTATCAAGTTAGGCCCATATAATTGTTATTAGGGCCCTTTTATATTATTTCAGTTATTTAATCTGTCACTTTTTTCCACAATTTGTAGTTTTAGTAAAACGAAGAATGTTGCTGAGAAGAAAACACCTGGGTTCCAGTCCTTCCATTTGGATTTTTTCCCCGAGTTCCTTTTGGCTTGAATTTCCCGTTTCAATTATGACTAACAAACTTAACGACTAACGGAGTTAACTGACTTATCAACTGGACCTTTATACCATTCGGAGCTCATGTTCATTTTTGCAGATTCGTGAAACGTGAGTTCTGAAATTGGTGAATGGACAGGTTACGTATACGCCATGCTGGATTCTGTCCGTTTTGCGTCACACGTAGGGCTGGTTAAGGAACATTTATCCACGCAAGTGACGTATCATTTGATCATTTGGCATTCCTCGTACCCTCACTCAGATATTATCTGCCCTTCATTAGGCTCTTGGTAAGAATTTCAATAATACTTTCAATAGCAAACATATTTTTTATAAAAAAGTAAGTATGACATAAGGATTCCTCCGCAAAATAAATCGTTCTTTTATCTTATTCCAGCTCCAAATATTACTAGAGAAAACAAACCATTGCTACTGAGGGTAGTTTCTGAACTACCTAAAAGCTCTTAGTGGAATCAAAGTATTGACTGTAACATAAATAAATTTTTGAATTTTTTTCAGGTACCAGATATTGATGGGAGAAATAATTCATTTTCTTGAAAGATAATTTCTGAGATCTCTAAAAGCTCATGGTGGAAGCGGAAAGAACTAGAAAAAATCATGAAAGCATTCTATCACCTACGTCGGTTTTCGCTACTAATTACGATACAACCCACATCCAAATTCTACACTTGGGAACGTCTGATGCCTCTCACAAACTGGCGCCCTACGTGGGCGGTTGCATTGTTTACGCCTTAAAATGGTCCTGGGAACACATAACTTACAAAGAGGACTTTTAATTACTTTAGAATAAACCAACCATGGATATGACAGTCAGCTTAATAGAAATGTTCTCTTTAGACCATCTACGTCATTCTTAAAATGATAATTTTTTTCAGGTTACCATGGATTCAATAAAATCTTATAATTTAGCTAGTCGTCACAATCTTTTTCAATTCAGTTCCAAATATGGGATATACTGAACAGGAGACAATTATTCTGCTCACCAAAGCACTTGCAAGCCAGCAGTGGAAATGGCTAGGGGCCCATTTTCTCCAACACTACAATTACTGGGACCGAGTTTGGTAGCGCAGCGGTTAGCACACTGGACTCGCGTTCCGAAAAACAACGGTTCAAATTCCCGTTCGACCATCCAACTTAAATTTTCCGTGATTTCCCCAAATGTCCTTTGAAATGGCGCGGCTGATTTCCTTCCTCAGCCTTCCCTAATAGCTTATGGCTCGCCTCTAATGAACTCCTTGTTCAATTACTGGAATTGTTAATAGATATTTGAGTCTGACTCAACCTTTTCTTATGATATACCATCGCAGATACAATATTTTTCGCTTACCTCACTTTCATTTTAGTCTTTCATTCGCTCGTGTGGTACAAAAACTTAACGAATACCGGTCACTTTTTCTCTCTCTTCAATATGCTTGTACACCTCACATTGCACAAAATTCTAGGTAAATAACGTTTATGCACCACTGCTCACTTAGAATTCATTGTTGACTACGGAAGAATTGAGACAACTGCCAACAGTAGTCTTGCGCCATACTGATCATCTGAGCCTCTTGACAGTGTAGAGACATTCACGCTGAAATATGGTACTTGTTTGCAGTAATAACTGTGAAATTAAGTAAATGAAGGCTTCTCTACAACAATTACTTATAGAGAGTCACCCACTGTCGTTAGCTCACATGGATTGGCTAATCACGACGGCTTCCAGCTTTACCGACATATATCTATCACGGACACGCAGTAAAAATGGACACCCCTTCAGCAAACGAAGAATGTGTACAACTATATGCTACTTTAAGTTAGCACCTGAGGGTTGTTAGCCGTTTGAATTCAAAAGCAATAATCTTTTCCCGAATGTGTTTCGTCGTGAAACTGTTTCGTTGCACCACTACTTATTTGACCTTCATGACGATGAGCACACTTAGCTAAATCGGATCGAGAAGGGAGGTCTTCCGTTCCCTGGTGAGGTAAAATTTCCGAGACGGAACTCTCATGTATATCCTTCTTAACGGGACCGCGTACAGATGTTAGGTTAGTCACTCAGCCGTTCGGCAGCTTCATTTCATTTTATTATAGTTTATTAATAGTGTTTCTTGCCATGCAACCTCTTTTCCTTATGAGCTATGTATTGTCCACAATTACTAAAAACCCGAATATTCTGATCATAGAAACAAAAATTTGGTTTTTCATTTTTCGTCATACATTTAATTTTTGAAGGATGTCGTGATTTTTAAGTTTTGTAAGTAGGCTGTTTAGGTTTTTTTATTGGTAACGCCACCTCTGTATGAAAAATCACTGGATGTGCTGTGTGCAGTCTGTGGCTAGTTTGCATTGTTGTCTGCCATTGTAGTGTTGGGCAGCGGCAGCTGGATGTGAACACCGCGTAGCGTTGGGCAGTTGGAGGTGAGCCGCCAGCAGTGGTGGATGTGGGGAGAGAGATGGCGGAGTTTTGAAATTTGTCATGAACTGCTATATTTATATATGATGATATCAAGGTAAATACATTGTTTGTTCTCTATTAATATCTTTCATTTGCTAACTATCCCTATCAGTAGTTAGTGCCTTCCATAGTTTGAATCTTTTATTTAGCTGGCAGTAGTGGCGCTCTCTGTATTGCAGTAGCTTGAGCAGCGAAGATTTTTGTGAGGTAAGTGATTTGTGAAACGTATAGTTTAATGTTAGTCAGGGCCATTCTTTTGTAGGGAATTTTGAAAGTCAGATTGCGTTGCGCTAACAAAATATTGTGTGTCAGTTTAAGCACAGTCTTGTACAATTGTTCAAAGGGGACGTTTCATATGGCGGACGTTTCATATGTCGACCCATAGCCGAGGATACCTCACTGGAATCTTCTGATTTTTTCTTGTAGTTTGTGTAATTAGTGTAGATTTTGTTTATTGCTAGCGCGTAATTGTAGAGAAAATCTCCTTTGTAGTTGCAGACTTTCATTGTTGTACAGTAAAACAGTTGTGGCATGCATGTAGATTTGCACCAAGTATTTCGCAGCTGCAATTAACTAGATATTATTTTCAGTGCTATGTTCATGTGTTCTCTTATTTTTGATCTTCAAATTGTGTTTTTCTGTGTTGTCGTGTGAAATACTGTGACAATAATGGCGTGTGAAAAACGTAATACTAGGGTCCAAAGTAAACTGAGAAATGACAGTGAAAATGAAAGCAGTGTGTTAGCGCCACCGAGTGATGAATTAACTGATGTTCAAAGTAGTAATTTGGTAACTGTGCATAGGGAAATGGAGCGGGCGGCAAACAATGGCGTGGACAGTGAAACAATTAGTGAAGAGGGACGCATTATCGATCGATCGGTCGGCAACAGCTCGCCTCAGGAATCGGGAATGACAGGACACAATTTTGCAAATACTGTAGACTCAGGTTTTGGGTTCTCACCGTTTTCTCAAATGAGTCGAGGCACATTTTCCGCTTGTCAAAATGTGAATGTTGCCGGTGCAACTTCACTGCCGAAAAGCACTGAGGAACATGCTTCGGACACCAGTGCATTGTTATTACAATTAATGCAACAAATGGGACAAAAGCTTGAAAAGTTAGACACAATGGAACAAAATCAGAGACAAACACAGCAAAAGCTTCAAACGTTAGACACACTGGAACAAAATCAGAGACAAACACAGCAAAAGCTTGAAAAGTTAGACACCACACTTGAAAAAACACGTGAAGATTTAACTACTGAGTTACGTAATATTGAATCGAAAATGTCAAAAGGTCTGTAATGACGTAAAAACACAAATTTGTGAGCATTTCCAACCTATTTTTTCGCGTCATGAAAATGTATTACAGGATCACGAAGCAGCCATAAAAGAACTGCAAACTATTGTTCATGAAAATCATGAGACCTTGCAAGCTAAAATTGACTCAGTTGCATCTACCGATTCGGTTACGCAACTTGCAAAAACTCAGGAAAACTTAAAGGACACAGTAGATACTCTGAAACTTGGTTCAGAAAAACATACAGAGGAAATAATTTCACTATCGGATAAAGTAGCCGAACTTTTAGATCAGTTCACTAACTTATCTACAAAGGTAGATGATGATCTGAATGACACAACACCTGTAGCCTTCACTGACACTGAAGAGTATGTAGAAATTAGAAAATTCAAACAAAATCAAAATCAAATCAATACACAGTACAAAAGAGAAATCCGGGAAGTGCAAGATCAGTTGGCACAAGTAGTACAAGAATTACGTATTTCAGAGGACACTCGCGCCCCAATACGGGAAGAGGGACATAGAAATACGGAACAGCCACAAAATAATAACACAGCGCATTTCGGAAATTATGAAAGAAATTGGCAATGTGCACCGAATTTTGAGATTGAACAGCCGACACGACGTAACATGCGACTCGCCGACATGATGATTTTGACTATAAGCTGTTCATTACTACACGTAAATTCAAAACATTTAAGAATTCCGGCAACGACATTCATCCACAAGCGTGGCTCCATCAATTCTCTCATTGTTTTCCTCCCAACTGGTCATTGGAGCACAGGTTAGAATTTATGTGTGGCTACTTAGAGAATGAACCAGCTGTAAGAATGCGATCGGTCATACATGATTGTCACAGTGAAGGAGAATTTTACCATGCGTTCCTCTCAGCATATTGGTCACAAGCTACGCAAGACCGAGTAAAACATAGCATCATGATGATGAAACACTTTGAACACTCTGAATTTTCCAGTCTTGTCAAATATTTTGAAGACATGTTGCACAAGAATCAGTACCTGACAAACCCATACAGCCCCTCAGAACTCATCCGCATTTGCTTAATCAAATTACCTGAACATTTACGAAATATTATTTTGGCAGGACGTTGCAAAGACGACATTGAAGCTTTTCAGGGACTCCTACAAGAATTAGAAATTGACACAGACAGTCGCCGGATGCGAAAACAGGAAAACAATCACTACAGGTCACATACGTCACAATTCCGTGATGACAGAAACAATAACTGGACACGAAAAGGCAATTCTTACAACGCAAATCGTGGCCAAAACAGACACCACCCATATGACAACCGCTGGCAGAGTAATAATAGTTACAGAGAAAGATCGCATTTCCATAGTAATGACTATCACAGAGACAATCAGAGAAACAGACAATATGGGAACCAAAACAATTATTATCAAGGGAGGCAGAATAACTTCAGACGCAACAGTTCGGCGCACAGTTACGATTCAGGGAGAAACTCTCCACCACGTGACGGACAAGGAAGAAACTACGGAATCTACCGACATGACGACAGACCATATATTCGTAACGACAGACCTGAATTGCATCAGAACTGGCGGGATTTAAACAGGGCAGGGCCCTCTCGTCACGGTGAATTTGTAGAAGTTAGGTCTCCTAATCCCAATAACAACGCGCGCCAACAAAGAGACAGACAATGACTCGCGCCGCAGGCACCCACGTGCGCCGGCTGGCTCAGAGAAAAATAACATAGACGCTAACCTTGAGAAAAATTCCAGTATTCTTTACTGACGTATACCGCCTGACAATTGCATTCAAGTTCAAACTCTAAGTACTATGAAGAGTAAAGGATTGCACCACACTTCACATGTAAAACCGCTTATTGAGAGATAATCTGCTTTTTAACTTTGTCTTTGCCATAAAACTTTTCACTTCACATTTCTAGTATGCATTGTCAGACTTAGAAACTGTTACCATGCAACAATGTTTGAAGTTAAATATCCAATCAAGAACCAAGAGAACTTATTTAAACAGAAATTACGAATGCATTGTTATTGTGAACAGACGACACAGCGTTATTGTGTGTGTACATTCTTGCTTGTTAGTTGCACGATTACCTAACGTCTATAAGGCTCACATACTTAGAACATTTACCAGTACTGCTAATGAGATTTTAATGCAACATTTTGGTTTACTTGAAAATACATTCTGGGTTTAAAGCACTTTCTGTGAGATACCAGACGACACAGTGGTTAGTTTATGTGACAACTACACGGTTTTATCACGACGCTACTAATGAGTGACAATTTACAATGTTGCTTTTGCGGTGTATCTGTTTTATACACTCCTGGAAATGGAAAAAAGAACACATTGACACCGGTGTGTCAGACCCACCATACTTGCTCCGGACACTGCGAGAGGGCTGTACAAGCAATGATCACACGCACGGCACAGCGGACACACCAGGAACCGCGGTGTTGGCCGTCGAATGGCGCTAGCTGCGCAGCATTTGTGCACCGCCGCCGTCAGTGTCAGCCAGTTTGCCGTGGCATACGGAGATCCATCGCAGTCTTTAACACTGGTAGCATGCCGCGACAGCGTGGACGTGAACCGTATGTGCAGTTGACGGACTTTGAGCGAGGGCATATAGTGGGCATGCGGGAGGCCGGGTGGACGTACCGCCGAATGCTCAACACGTGGAGCGTGAGGTCTCCACAGTACATCGATGTTGTCGCCAGTGGTCGGCGGAAGGTGCACGTGCCCGTCGACCTGGGACCAGACCGCAGCGACGCACGGATGCACGCCAAGACCGTAGGATCCTACGCAGTGCCGTAGGGGACCGCACCACCACTTCCCAGCAAATTAGGGACACTGTTGCTCCTGGGGTATCGGCGAGGACCATTCGCAACCGTCTCCATGAAGCTGGGCTACGGTCCCGCACACCGTTAGGCCGTCTTCCGCTCACGCCCCAACATCGTGCAGCCCGCCTCCATTGGTGTCGCGACAGGCGTGGATGGAGGGACGAATGGAGACGTGTCGTCTTCAGCGATGAGAGTCGCTTCTGCCTTGGTGCCAATGATGGTCGTATGCGTGTTTGGCGCCGTGCAGGTGAGCGCCACAATCAGGACTGCATACGACCGAGGCACACAGGGCCAACACCCGGCATCATGGTGTGGGGAGCGATCTCCTACACTGGCCGTACACCACTGGTGATCGTCGAGGGGACACTGAATAGTGCACGGTACATCCAAACCGTCATCGAACCCATCGTTCTACCATTCCTAGTCCGGCAAGGGAACTTGCTGTTCCAACAGGACAATGCACGTCTGCATGTATCCCGTGCCACCCATCGTGCTCTAGAAGGTGTAAGTCAACTACCCTGGCCAGCAAGATCTCCGGATCTGTCCCCCATCGAGCATGTTTGGGACTGGATGAAGCGTCGTCTCACACGGTCTGCACGTGCAGCACGAACGCTGGTCCAACTGAGGCGCCAGGTGGAAATGGCATGGCAAACCGTTCCACAGGACTACATCCAGCATCTCTACGATCGTCTCCATGGGAGAATAGCAGCCTGCATTGCTGCGAAAGGTGGATATACACTGTACTAGTGCCGACATTGTGCATGCTCTGTTGCCTGTTTCTATGTGCCTGTGGTTCTGTCAGTGTGATCATGTGATGTATCTGACCCCAGGAATGTGTCAATAAAGTTTCCCCTTCCTGGGACAATGAATTCACGGTGTTCTTATTTCAATTTCCAGGAGTGTATCTGCACAGTTTTCTGAATTCTTCTGGAAAGTAAAACAGGTTTTAGTAGTAACTTTTGTAGTATAGCTACAATGAGACAGGGTTTTCCGTAGCACAACAATGCGTTACAGTACAGTACTTTCATCACAACAACAATAAGCGTAATAACTAAGATATCTCTACGCAAAGCATTTCACTTTTGTTTATCATGAGGTAAGTATATTGGCTTCTGCAGAACTTAGCTTTCGGAGGAAAATAACTACGACACTTCCACAGAGATTATCTTACAACAAGATGCACATTTAGCGCTACAGGACACGTATTTCAGTAATTAATTTTGTACTTAAAACATTTATTTTTAAAGATATTTGAAGTACAATGATACGAAGTTTTTCCGTGATACATTTTCCGTGATACATCTGTAACACCTGAGGGTATAATTACATTAATCCTAAGGGGGGTACACGCTTACTTTGTGTACCATGTGTGTGGCAACCACAAGGAACCCTAGCTGATATGGTATTTGCTTATACAACTTTACACATCGGTACCATATTTCTCTAACACACAAATTACACAGCTATCTGATCATTTAACTGAGAGATAAACATTTTTTTACTACATCAGTGACACATGTTTACGCAATACACAGTTGGGTAACTTCACACTTATGAAACTGTATTTTGTCTGTACTTTGTAAACTGTTCATTTTTTTTCGGAATCATTGTGATACTATGAGAGCTTTGAATGATGTATTTGGTAAGGGAGCATGATTTTAAAGTACGTTTGAGGTAGATGACACTATTGAAATGAGCAGAGAATTTTTTTTAGGTTTTGAAATTATTGCAGAAAGCTACGACGTTTTTGAGATTTGACTGAGGTGTTATGATGTTATTATTACGACGACGATGTACTATGCTGTTGAGATATGTTTATGATCAATAAGATGATGCAACCATATATGAGGAATAAGAAGTATGTTGGAAACCAAGAATCGTACTTTAAGAGTTATGAAATGTGCGTAAATGCATGACTGTATCACAATGCTGACGAATATTTTATTTGGACACTTATATTTATAGAATATTCTTTCTACAGATTTGCAACGCTAATTCTTGACCTGTGAAATATTTTTATGTGAGACTGTCACTGTAGCGGAAACTGCTGTCGTAAATATTTCCGTAAGAAAGTTAAGTGACCACCTGCACATAATGCGTCGCGGGCACCCACCTGGGCGAAAAAAAAGCCATTAGCCTTTCAGCGGCACAGGTAGAAAAAAAGAAAGGGGAGGCCATTGTCCTCGCTATTGACATTTCCTTGTTGAAAGCATACTGTGGAGCTCGTAATTTATGATATTTACTGAAATGCCTAATGAAATGACGAGAAATATTTTTACATCTGCACACCTGATTACGACAAGCGTCTTTCTACGAGAGTTGAGAGAATTTCTACTAATTTATGAAATGTCACATGACTATTGAACGATATTTTTATGCTTTGCTTTTCGTAGTTGCTTATTTCACTTGATATCTGGTTTCCAGCTGTGTTGCAGCATTTCTTTTATAAAATAAAATGCATTTGCTAATGTGAACACTTTCTGTCAACAGATCTATTAAATAATAATTTTGTAATCCACATTCTTTAAAAAAGGAGCACTTGGAAAGGAAAGAACAATAAGAAGGGACTAGTAACAGTAACTGGACACATAATTTTCTTTTCAAGTACATGGTAATATTTTTTTTACAATAAGTTGTTGTGGTGCACCACTTTAATTACATAGACATTAATATGTGAATATACATTTCCCTTATCTGCATTGTTGTTTTTACTGTAATATTTTTTCTGCTTGAGCTATGTCATGTTTAGGTATAAGTTACTGCTGTTTGCCAGGCATAGTATTACTGAATTTGACTTTGTGTTACTCTGCTAAGCCAGTTTCACTACTCATTTATTTTTCTTGTTGCTGCACATTGGCTCATATTAGTTGTAATGTTGCATTGCTTGGTAATTTAGATTTACTGTAGCTTGCTTTGCAATTTTCCATTTTTTTGGTCATTGCTGTTTGTGTTACTTATTTTGTGCTGCTGCATTGCCTCGTCCCTTAGTTTAGCATCTGAGCTCAGTAGATTTAAGTTAGTTTAAGAGGAGGTAGCCTCTAAGAGAATGAGTTGCGATGAATTGGAAGAAATGCATTGAGAAGTTACACGAAAAAAAGTACAGAAAACAGGTTTAGGTAGGATTTTCTTTGAAATAAATGTTGAGGTAAGAAATGTGTGAACATATAAATACAGAAAGCATGCTTAGATAGAATTTTTTTTGGTGGAAACAAAGGATGAAATAAGAGGAAAGATATATGAAGTTTTGGGTTGGACTGCAATACCACATGTTACACTGAAAACGAACTCTGTCCTTTCCTATTGGTGTTATCCCACTATGTGTTTGTGTACCCTTGTGTATTTGTTTTCTTCCTGTCTCTGGGTAGTTTCATAGAATTTTTTTTTTCTTTTAATATTAAGCTACATTCACTATGATGTGGAATACTGTTATCCTCGAATATAATTGGGGTTAATAATATGTTATTTACTTTGTAAAGATGTTAGACATTATTAATTCTGTTCTGTTTAATGCTCATGTGTGACGTTGATGTTTCAAAAGTTATTGTGATCTATTATGTATGTACTCATGTCATAATTCCACTGATGTATATGTTAGTTCGATTCTTTTGTAAAGCCTGTACTACAAATGTTATCTGTATTGTTATGTTCTTTAATGATGTATTCTGTGCCTTTGTTATTGTATTCTCATGTTATAAAATTGTAATTGACACCAGTTTATCAAACTAAGTAACTTGTAAGCATTCATTTCACTGCACACATTTCCGTTGGTCATAGAATATGGACAATATGTGAGAAGTAGGGACTCATAGTGTTTGCACGTGTGTTAATAATTCAGCAAGGGACTGGATAACAGCATTGCTGGTTCTAAGGACAATTCCAAAAACTTTGTGAGTGCACAAGTGGTGGTTATGGACTTGCTATATTATCCGCAAGACTCTTCAATGGTGATTGTGCACCTGCACAGTCACAACAGATGGCTGCTGGCTATCTCTACAAGGACCACAGTGGGTCTGCATCTTTGATGACCCACCAGTACCATTATCTCTACAAGGACTACAGTGGGTCTACATCTTTGATGATCCATCAATACCATTATTTCTACAAGGACTGCAGTGGGTCTGCACCTCTGGTGGCCCACCAATACCGTAATCTCTACCAGGACTACAGTGGGTCTGCTCTGTGATGACCTACCTACCAATACTCTTCAAAATTTCGACTGACTCTGCTGTGGGTTTGCTCTGTTGTGGCCCATTACCTGTCTGCATGTCAAGAGTCAGCACTGTCTTTCCGTTGGAAGGACAACACTACTTCTTCAAGACTGCATGGAAATCCACTACTTCTGTGTGCAATTTCTTTTACTAATGAGACTTTGCGAAAAAAAACTGTAATTACTATTATGATGAATGATCAGGACTGTCTTTATGGACTGTGAGAAAATTTGAGCTTTTGACCAACATTGTATCAATAAGTGTGTGCATTTGATATCTTTGTTATTGTAATTATGAAAAATTTTATCAAATCATTATTGGCCACTGGCCAATCCAATTTGTAAAATTTTTTGTGGGGAGCATGGGGGCTATGTAAGTAGGCTGTTTAGGTTCTTTTATTGATAACGCCACCTCTGTATGAAAAATCACTGGCTGTGCTGTGTGCAGTCTGTGGCTAGTTTGCAAGTAGGCTGTTTAGGTTTTTTTATTGGTAACGCCACCTCTGTATGAAAAATCACAGGCTGTGCTGTGTGCAGTCTGTGGCTAGTTTGCATTGTTGTCTGCCATTGTAGTGTTGGGCAGCGGCAGCTGGATGTGAACAGCGCGTAGCGTTGGGCAGTTGGAGGTGAGCCGCCAGCAGTGGTGGATGTGGGGAGAGAGATGGCGGAGTTTTGAAATTTGTCATGAACTGCTATATTTATATATGATGATATCAAGGTAAATACATTGTTTGTTCTCTATTAATATCTTTCATTTGCTAACTATCCCTATCAGTAGTTAGTGCCTTCCATAGTTTGAATCTTTTATTTAGCTGGCAGTAGTGGCGCTCGCTGTATTGCAGTAGCTTGAGCAGCGAAGATTTTTGTGAGGTAAGTGATTTGTGAAAGGTATAGTTTAATGTTAGTCAGGGCCATTCTTTTGTAGGGAATTTTGAAAGTCAGATTGCGTTGCGCTAACAAAATATTGTGTGTCAGTTTAAGCACAGTCTTGTACAATTGTTCAAAGGGGACGTTTCAGTTTTTCTTCAATTTGTAGACATTTAAGATCCACTTATGACAACAGTTTATTCTTTTAATGATGGGGAAAACCAGCACTGCAAGTGCCACTAGGAAAACCGCAACAATGTTATTCAGGAACATTTTCGTACATGTTGAAAATACGTTTCATGTGCTTACTGTCATTGTCGCGTCACTTGCTGACCTTAATGTGTACAAGGTATGTGTATTGAAACAAAAAGTCTTTATTTTGTATCGTATTATACCAAACGTTATATCCATTTGTCAAAAATCGATATTCGTATGTCGACTTCTCAGATTCGTTTCTGAAACTAAGGGAAATATTTGTAGCACTTTTTGTCTAACAACACGCGTTCCCTGACTTTCGAGAACCTCTGTGTGCTGACTGTCATTCAGCTCTAAGATGGTTATACAACAATTTTCGGACATATTCAATGAATGAGATTTCATTCAAGTAAACAGTGATTTTAAATTATCATTTTTGTGTTTCCATTTGCAACCTGGTCATAGTTTTCTCCATGTAGTTCATTTTATAATTCACTTTATATATCGCTTACATCATTTTTACGTCAGTTTATTGATATTTTCAGGTCATTTTAGTGATAAGACGGGAACTCCAGATTCTGCAAAGAACGGTGCTCTCATGTATAAAGCAGCTTCAAGCTTCTGGCTGCTTGACGATCGGGTTAGTGTGTTAAATATTTGACCTTAAGCATGTAAGGCAGAGAAGGTTAAAAAAGGTTTTAAATTTTGCTTAATGTCTGTTGGAAGTCGCTGAATGCTATCATTATCAAACACTGGGTACTTGGTATTCTGGTTTAAGCAAACGCTGATTTTTCATGCAGCACAATATTAATGGTGTCGTATCACAGGAACTACGTGTCATCCAACGATGTACACAGTGTCTCGAAAGAAAGTTTATATTTGAAGCGATCTCTGCGCATGCGCAACAAATCGAAGGAGAGTGAGGGTACGCTCATTGATTTCTTGCTTGCTTGCCTTTTAGAATTCAGCCGATTTGGCGTGCTTCTCGGGAGAGGACCGCTCTTTCTGTACGCGAAAATTTTGCAACAACGGTGATTAGACGACTGTAGCACGGAGGAAATTTTGAAGTGATCGTGGGTTGCATAATGTAAATGATGCTCAAAGTATTTCCCTAACCCAGAAATGGATCAAAACGTTTGAGGAGATCGGTTCAACACTGGTCAAAACGAATACCGGTTGACCAAGGCCATCAAGAGCGGGCGCATCCGTGGAGAGTGTGAATCGATCTGATCTAACCTCTCCATTCATGAGCGTGTATGATCTTTAAACGTGCACAGATCACTGAGCACCAAATTCTGCAAAAACAACTTAAAGTACACCCTTACAAAATCCAATTGGTGCAAGAATTAAAGCCTCAGGATGCCAGACATAGGCTGCAGTTGGTTAATGACGCAAATAAGTGCCATTAATTTAAGTTCGTCTTGTTTTCTGACGGGGCTCATTTTCACCTGAAAGGTGTCACGTCAGTGACCAAAATTTCCGTTGCCGGAGTGCAACGAATCCTAAACAGAAGCATGAGGAACCCCTTAATTCGCCAAACTTTCTATATGGGCTGGGATGTCAGCTCGAGGAATAAGTGGCCCGTACTTTTTCGAGGACGAGAATGGTAATGCAGTTAGTGAATTGCGAACTTTATGTGACGATATTAAATGACTTTTCGGTATCTGAATTGCAAAACTTCCTTGGTTATAACCAAAGAACATGGTTTTAGCACTTACAGAGCCACAACACATATGCCCTTGAGTCTATACTGTGAGTTCGTAAGATTTTCAAAATGGCTCTGAGCACTATGGGACTTAACTTCTGAGGTCATCAGTCCCCTAGGACTTAGAACTACTTAAACCTAACTAATCTAGGGACATCACACACATCCATGCCCAAGGCAGGATTCGAACCTGCGACCGCAGCGGTCGCGCGATTTCAGACTGTAGCGCCTAGAACCGCTCAACCACTCCGGCCGGCTGTAAGATTTTCCCTTGTAAATTGATCTTCATGAGAGTGAAGCAGTGCAGATTCGAGCACCATGGGTTTTCACTCATGGCGACGTGCAAAATCTAAAGCATACGTCAATAATCTGACTTGCCTGTAGAAACTGAAAGAAAGTACCCGTGCGAAGTAGCAACCATTCCAGTGTCTTCATGCCGAGCCGTCATGCAAAACTTCGTTCATCGTTTAAATGAGTGCCGTAGGCGTGCTGGCTAGCGTTTAAATGACATTTTCAAGAAGTAGATTCTTAAACTATATACGTCAATAATAAAGATTCGGTCAATAGACGTCTTCAACCTGTTTTGACACATGAATTATTAACTTTCTTTTGTGGCGACAGCAAGAAAAAGTTCCTTAAAGGTTTGAACTTACGTGTAAAGTTTGCTGTAAGTCACTTACTACTCTAATTCTTGAGTACTAGGTGAATGTAATCTGGATATCTGCACACTGTGACTTACACTGCCTCAAGACATACACTGACAGAAAATAATCGCAACATAAAAATTTAGAGTAATGAAATTTCGGGAATACATGATTTTAATATTACAGGTAGATTTAAGGGCGAGATAAGTCACTGATAATGTGAAATGTTGGTACATTAATAACCAACGTAACCGCCAGAATGTTGAATGCGAGCAGGCGAACGTGGTTACATTATGTTGTACAGGTGCCGGAAGTCAATTCGTGGGATGGAGTTCCATGTCTGTTGAACTTGGTCGGTCAATACGGGGACAGTTAATGTTGGTTGTGGAAGACGATTCAGTTGTCCGATGATATCCTATATTTGTTCGACTGGAGACAGATCTGGTGATCGAGCAGGCCAAGGCATTTTGGTATTTGGGCGAGTGCTACGCTGTTGAAGAACAGCCCTTCTGGGAATGCTGTTCATGAACGGCAATATTACAAGTAGAATCATCAGACTGAAATACCAATATGCACTCAGGGTGCATAGGATAACCATGAGAGTGCTGTTGCTGTCATACAAAATCTTACCCCAGAAACTCCAGGTGAAGGTCCAGTGTGTGTAGCACGGCAGACAGGTTGGTTGCAGGCCCTCAACCGACTCCCTTCTAACCAACACACAGCGATCCCTGGTACTGTCTGGATCTTGTGCGGGTACCAGTGAAAAACCGAGCATAAAACTTTCCGTAATGATGACCTTTGGATGGGCGATTCTCATAACACTGCACGAACACTAGCACTTCCCAGACACGTGCTGCACGGTCAGTTTGCAAGGTGGCTATAATTTCGCACCTTACAAGAACTCATCCACATACTTTGCCGTGATCTACAAACACAATTAGGTATCATGTGACACGTTGTACATCGTATATATGAATATAAAAGGAAGACTGTGGTTAAGCCATGTCTCCGCAGTATCGTTTCTTTCATGAGTGCTAGTTCTGCAAGGTTCGCAGGAGAGCTTCTGTAAAGTTTGGAAGGTAGGAGACGAGATACTGGCAGAAGTAAAGCTATGAGGACAGGGCGTGAGTCGTGCTTCGGTAGCTCAGATGGTAGAGCACTTGCCCACGAAAGGAAAAGGTCCCGAGTTCGAGTCTCGGTCCGGCACACAGTTTTAATCTGCCAGGAAGTTTCATATCAGCGCACACTCCACTGCAGAGTGAAAATCTCATTCTGGATACTGATGTTGTCACGTATGTCTCGTAAGTAATTGTTAACGCTTATTGCATGAAAGGTGACGGAGTGGCTTTATTACAAAAACGGCGTAATGAATGATTGCCTGTACTAGTAGAGGTCGGAACGCCAGTGGAGATGAAACGGCAGGCAGGATTCAAGCTCTGTGTGGAAGGCCCGCACAGGTGTTGGTCCTGCTTAAACACAGGAAGCAGCTAGACAGACGTCGTGGCACCTGAGCTCTGGAGCACAAAATTGTGACAGCCGGCCGCTATTGTAGTATAGGCCGGAAGGATAATACTTCCGAAAGCTGAAAATCTTGGACGCAGGCGAGAGGAACGAGAAAGCGGCACATTGGAAACCACGCAGGCTGGGTTATTTCCAAGGATTTTTACTCAGAAGCGTACCCTTGTACGAGTATATGTTTTTCCTCGCAAACTTTCCGCGATGGACGACAAAAGACTGAAATATGGTTGGTCGCCGTTCGGAAGAATCTGTAGAGAGGGAGAGTATTCCGTGGTTTCGGGAATATGATTCGTTTTCGGAATTACGATGCTGGGGAGCCAAGCCTTGCTTGGAAGCCAGCGCTGGAGGGACGAGGTCTTCCGTTCTGAGCACCCGTGTGTGACGGTCGCTTTTGTTGGTACAAACGGACTTGCTGTCTTTACTCTCAGTAGAGTTAACAGTTAGAACAGTTAGGTACTGTACTGTTACGAATCTATAAGATTCTGGACTTCTCCTCCGGACTGGAAGTCGTCGTTGACTACGCAGCGTTCAGTAATTGAGAGCACTTCCTTTGCCTATTCTTACGTTGAGACGTTATCTGAACTTCGTCCTTGTGGTGGGGAGTTCGCGTTTCTCGTCTGTAGAACACAGAGAGGAGATGACCGTATTACAGTATATTAGTCAGAGGACCGCTTTCTGCCATCCTAGTGTTTGAGAGAGTTTATTTGTGGCTGGAGTTCTTCCATCGTCGCAGACGAGTACGAGAACCATCACTTCCACGCACCGGACGTAGTACATACGGTAATATCGCAACCTTCTTCGGCCCATTAGGGCTATAAAAGCTAAACAACTGTGACCACGTTAGTTTATTTCCACTTAGGTCCATACCACCGTAGATCATCTTTGAAAGTAGTGTCTTGTAGTGTTTGGTACGTAGATGATGTCAGTCATTTCGCGTTATTGATATTAGAGTGCGCAGTCATAATATGGGCAGAGTTGGCAATTGTTCAGTATGAAACTTCCTGACAGATTAAAACAGTGTGCTGGACCGAGACTCGAACTCGGGGCCTTTGCCTTTCCAAGGCAAAGGTCCCGAGTTCGAGTCTCGGTTCTGCACACAGTTTTAATCTGCCAGGAAGTTTCATATCAGCGCACACTCCGCTGCAGAGTGAAAATCTCATTCTGGAATTGATCAGTAATTTTACTTAGGAAATGTAAACTTTGTAATATAAAGGGCTTTTTTTAATCTACAATAAATATATAAGCAGGAACAACGTTTATCATTTAGTAGGATTAGTTGTCTTCATCATTCATTTACGTTTAGATCGTAATTTATGTGTTAAAGTCCGTTAAGAGTTCCTAAGATCTGTTTCAGGATGTAGTTAGACAGAGCCAAATCTTCATTTACCGTTTATTATTTTCCGTTGCGCACATTCATTTTTACACCCGCCTGGAGTAGCATCTTGGAAGTTCAAAAAAAGTGGTTCAAATGGCTCTGAGCACCATGGGACTTTACTTTTAGGTCATCAGTCGCCTAGAACTTAGAACTAATTAGACCTAACTAACCTAAGGACATCACACACATCCATGCCCGAGGCAGGATTCGAACCTGCGACCGTAGCGGTCGTGCGGTTCCAGACTGTAGCGCCTAGAACCGCACGGCCACTCCGGCCGGCATCTTGGAAGTTAACCCGTCAATAAGTTAACAGCGGTATAGGACACAAAGGTTACACGTGTTTTCCGATTTCATTATCATCTTCTTTAAACCATCTAATGACATCGGACCTCTCCTCAGACCTTTTAGTCCGGACGTACGGTTCACTCACCTTGTGGGTTTGTCAAATCGTCAGCAACTCGTGAGCATGCGTTATTTGTAAGGATAGAAATGCACGACGTTTCGAAGGATTTTAAGCGCTTTGCTCGCAGGCCTATCAAACTTTCGGGCAATTCCACATTACCACTCGACCCCTCTCGCGGTGCTGTGACCAGATCTTCGGAAGACGTCGGATCAACTGGTTCTTTTCTCTCTGCCACACTGCGCTTCAAAAGAATCTCTCTCTTCGAATTTTGTAATCTTTTCCTCCAGACTCTTTGCAGACATCGAACCAATGTCTCTTTTCATACCCCTGAGTATCTCGAACTTCTGCAGTGCTACTGGCGCACACTCACCGTTCTTCTAAAAGAGCTTTACCACCAGCGCGCTATCCCTCATGGAGACAACCATGTTAGGACGCAAACTGAGGAACAGCCGTGTGCCGCGCATCTGTTGGTGTGCATATTCTGACGCTTACAGTGCCACTTATTACCAATTTCCTTTTGTTCCATGGCGTTTCCCCCTGCGTCACAAATATGCAGTTCAAATTTCACAACACTCTGAGCAGTGGTTCTCTTGGTACAGCGTTTTGAAACTGGAACGTTAGCTATGGACAATCTGCAGGTCCTGATCACTTCCTAGTTACTTTAAAGATTCAAATGTGGGCAAGATAGAGGAAACAAATGTATAGAAAACCCAAAGATAAAACTTTAAATTCAAAGTTTATCTTCTAGCTGAAGAAAGCATAAGAAATATATACCAACAAAGATTCACCTGCCAACAGAAGATTGTTGAAACTGAAGCTAATATTCAAGAAGAATGGTAAAGATTAAAGTTAATGAGGTACTAGGGAAAAGTAAAGTATCAAACTGGAAAAGAGGTCTGAAAATGTGAAATACAGAAAAAACCAAAAATATTAAAGAAACACAGACTGTTTACTAAGCCTACTTATAAAAACGGATGACTGAAGCCTTTGAAATATATAAACAGGAAAGATACGAAACAAAAAAAAATTAATAAAAGAATACCATACTTAAAACAAGAAAGATTAATCGTCATATCGTCAGACAGTGTACAGCGCCAATTTCCAGCTGGTGGCCACATATGGAACTAACTTGTTTCCCAGTGTAAATCGGTTCCGCATTAACGCGTTAGAATATCTACAATACGACACTTATGGTCCAGACTCGACCTACATGAATAGCTGCACTTTGGTCAAAACACGAGTTGTTTTCCTACTACTCTGTATACATACAGTAAGTAAAATTCCGTTATTTGGTACCCGTCCTGGTGTTGCAACTTCTGTGGCCAACGGCGTAGTACGTGCGGCTGCCTGTAGGAGCCGTGAGTGAAGTGAGGAACCGACACGGAGTTGCTCGCCGCCGGCGCGAAGGCTGGGTGTGCGGCGAGCAGCGCAGAGGCGGCAAGTTGGCGCCGCAGACTAAGTTGTCGCCGCTCTTGAGACACTGGGACCACCTTTTATCGCGCCCCGGGTTCCCCGAGTGGCACTTAATATGGAGATGCGGCGCCACGCAGCCCCGGGCCGCTTACCAGAGCAGCCGGGGAGATGGCAGCTGCGGCCCCACCGCCGGCCTTATCCGCGCCGCACTCGACCCGCTCGCACACCTCTGCAGCCAGTGCCTAACGTAAAAGATTAAAAGATCTGAAGAGGCGACCGCCAGGTATCAGATTTTGCAGTCTTTACGTACCGTGCCACCAGAAGCCGAGTAAACCACCTGCTCCTGAAAGGTGGACAGAAAATGATTTTTCCTCACTTGCAGAAATGAAAGTACTTGTAACCTCCCCCTCTCTTATCGACCTCAATGACAGTGAAAAATTAAACCGCGTGTACCTAATGGAAATTTGGGAAAAGCAAGCGTCACCGAAGTTAATCTGTCGGTAAATAGGGAGGAAAGGGTTACATCTAAATGAAAGGAAAAATGCAAATGAAACTGGTGGAAATTAATTTAGAAAAGGGGTAATGTTAATAAAGAAAGTAAATGTGCGGTCGTTACGTTAACAATTAACTGGCGTTATTTAGTTATTTGAGATATGGGGAAAATTACGGTCGCCAGTCCTATGGACAACTATAATAACTGAAAAAGAAAGGTTATTGCAAATATATTTAGCACTAAAAGCGTGGCAACTGAAGGTTGACACGTGTTGTGTGAAAACTGAATGTTTGACAGAAGTAATAAATTTCGCTACACTCTGACTTAATTTAGCAAAAGAATTAATAAAACCGGAAAATTGAAAGTTAATTTAGTGATTGAATTTAATAGAGAACTTTGTTTCTGAAGCACTACGAAATTCCATAAAATAAGGTTAGTCTTGGGCTACCTCAACAATCATCTCAAAGGCTACTCGAATCTACGAAATTAAGAAATAAGAGATTTAACTTTGAACTTGAATTAAATGATTCTGAACAATTAACAATAGTAAAATTTAGTACGTACCAAGCTGAGCTGCAGTCACAGGTAAGCTAAAATATGGTAACAAAACTCGCACTCTTAATTTGTGTTTGTGTAATCTAAATACTGTAGCCAGCTATGAATACCTTAACTGAACTTTGAAATTAAAGCAGTGAAATCGAATGATATTACTTTAATGCTGGCGTTTGAATTTCAGTGACACTCGGGTTCATTCCGGAAAAGGAAGGGACCCTGATTGGTAATGCAATTGGGACAATGAGCAACAAAGGTTCATGCTAAGATGCTGTAATTTGTTAATGGAATAGTTTGAAAAGCTAAGGTCTGCCATACAGCTCTAAAACTTTACGTGCTTCCAGTCGTCCTTGTTGGGTGATTGAAGGTTTGAAGTCGTCGATCGGGGAGGTGGCGACAGTCACTCATTGTCGGCCGTCGCTGTTGCAGAAGCTGGATGTTGGCGCGCCTTTTCGACACGGTCACCAGGCGAAACGGGCTCTTGATGTGCGCCAGCTAATGCTTCCCGTCCGCGACACCGTGTCAGAAACTATCATAGCAAGTCGAGCGCAATTACATGCTGCCAAACCCCGAAAGCGCGGCAACTCGCGGGAGCGTCCCACAACACACCTGCTCCACCACCCTGCTCCAGCCAGACTCCCCCTCTGCCCGCGCTCCATGCGGCAGCAGAGTTAACATTACCAAAGATCCTACACACTTTGGTTCTTCACACGACCTATCGATGTAATCGTTCGATAGCATAGTATTCCCTAGGCCAGACCCAGCGTAAAAAAAAAACAATTATACGTCGACATACACTGCTGGCCACCGTAAATGCAACACCCTGAAGGAAGCATCCGAATCAAGTGAAATTTACACCATGTGTTTGCAGCGATGAGATATGCAACTGATTAGAATTTCAGCGCAGACGCACATCACCCGCGCCTCTGGCGCCACCTCATAGCGCCATTTAAGGCTTGGCGATTTCGACGAGTGTACGTTCGGCACGTGTGTTTACCTTGTGGTTGTTTCACAACACGATCAGTTATGTCTCGTAGACAACAGCGAACATCGTTTGATCAAGTATCCGAGTTCGACAGAGGAAGGATAGTGGCTTACCGAGATTGTGGATTATCATACAGAGAAATCGCTAGTCGTGTTGGACGAAACCAAACAACTGTAATGCGGATATGTGGCCGTTGGATGCAGGAGGGTACGACGGACCGACGTGGTCGATCGCATTCACCTCGGCGCACCACTGCACGTGCTGATAGGCAAATTGTGCGCATGGCAGTGACGGATCGCTCAGTGACATCCCGAACCGTAGCACAGCACATTGCGTCTGTAACGCATCATCCAGTGTCTGCGCGTACCATTCGACGCCGTTTACAGCAGAGTGGTCTGTCCGCAAGACGTCCATTGCTTCGTCTACCATTGACGCAGAACCACAAACGCCTCCGTCGCCAATGGTGTGATGACAGACGGATGTGGACGGCAGAATGGAATGACGTTGTCTTTACTGACGAGGCACGCTTCTGTCTGCAGCACCACGATGGTCGGATTCGAGTGTGGAGACACCGTGGAGAGAGGATGCTGGACAGCTGCATTATGCACCGCCACACTGGTCTTGCACCGGGTATTATGGTATGGGGCGGTATTGGATATTACTCTCGCACGCCTCTAGTACGCATTGCCGGTACTTTAATTAGCCGGCGCTAAATATCCGAGGTGCTGGAGCCAGTAGTCCTTCCTTACCTTCAGGGCTCGGCCACAGCCATATTTCAACAGGATTATGCGCGACCACACATGGCACGCATTGTCCAAAGGTTCTTCGTCAATAACCAGATTGAAGTGCTTCCCTGGCCGGCTCGCTCTCCGGATCTTTCGCCGATAGAAAACATGTGGTCCACGGTTGCTCAACGAGTGACCCAGCTTACATCCCCAGCTGCCACACCAGATGATCTTTGGCAACGTGTGGAAGCTGCTTGGGCTGCTGTACCCCAGGAAGACATCCAACGTCTCTTTGACTCAATGCCGAGACGTGTGGCAGCGGTGATCTCCAACAATGGCGGCTACTCTGGCTACTGATTCTGGCCGGAACCACATGTCACAGACGTCTGTAAACGTAATCATTTGATACTTGGTCAACATGTTATCTACAAAATAAATTTTGTTGTGCTACCTCTTGTCTTTCTTGGTGTTGCATTTACGGTGGCCAGCAGTGTATATATATACAAATAGTAAACCAATTACAATATATAAAGCCACAGAAATGTCATATCTTCAGGTAACAAAAATAAGGAAAAAAATTTATAGTACAATAGATGGAAATAGGAGGATATGCATTTCCGGCGTTACATACTAACACCATGGCCGTCAACAGAGCTATTCACAAGAGGGATCAAGAGTAAGAAATTCAAATTTTGACGAGCCAGATTCTGAGAGTTTGAAACCGTGCCTTACCTCAGAAACAAATATCACAGAAAATACACAAAGGCACTGTGCTCATACGAATGCGAGTTTCACTTGAACACTTAAAACGTAAGCATACTCTACTAATGTATGCGAAGTACATGTTTATACGCGCGTCAGTTTTTGATATAATGATCTGAAATTGCATCCCGACGTGATTAAGTCGAGCATATTTAACGAGATAGGAAATAAACTAAGAAAGTATTCAGTAAAGATATTTATGTTTATATACCTTGGCCCTCATAATAAAAACTGTTAAACAGTACTAGTTCACAACGGTTAATAAAATCCTGTTGGTTGTCACTATAAATAACCACTAAAATGTTGTGGGGAAGGCTGCGTTTTATTGGCAGGACACTTAGAAAATGTAGCAGACCTACTAAGAAGACTGCCTACACTACGCTTGTCCGTCCTCTTTTAGAATACTGCTGCGCGGTGTGGGATCTTTAGCAGATAGAACTGACGGAGTACATCGAAAAAGTTCAAAGAAAGGCAGCACGTTTTGTATAATCGCGAAATATGGGAGAGAGTGTCACAGAAATGATGCAGGATTTGGGCTGGAAATCATTAAAACGCGTTTTTCATTGCGTCGGAAACTTCTCACGAAATCCCAATCACCAATATTCTCCTCCGAATGCGAAAATATTTTGTTGACACCGACCTACATAGGGAGAAACGGTCACCACGATAAAATAAAGGAAATCAGAGCTCGTACGGAAAGATATAGGTGTTCATTCTTTCCGTGCGCTGTACGAGATTGGAATAATAGAGAATTGTGAAGGTGGTTCGATGAACCCTCTGCCAGGCACTTAAATGTGATTTGCAGAGTATCCATGTAGATGTAGAACTTGCCACTGTTTAATATTCTTCGAAGTGAAGAAACGACAAAAACTTGTTCATATTTGATGCCATCTACAACACTTTGCTTCTTTACTCCTCACTTCATCTAAATCTACATACCTACACTGCAGTTCAGGCTTAACTGTGTGGCGGAGGGTTTACTGAACAACCTTTAGACTATTTCTACATCGTTCCTGTCTCGAACAGCACATGGGAAAAATAAACAATTAAATCTTTCTGCAAGTGCTTTGTTTTCTCTTATTTTATGCCGATGATCATTCCTTAATATTTAGGTTCTCGTCACTGAAGTATTTTCGCATTCAGGGATGAAAGTTGGAGACGGAAATTTTGTGAAAGATCTCACCGCAACGAAAAACGCTTTTGTGTTAATCATCACTACCCCAACTCACTCTTCACATCCGTTTCACTCTCTCCCCTATTTCGCGACAGTACAATACGACCTGTCCTGCTTTGGAACTTTTTCGGTGTCCTCAGTCAGTCCTATCAATACAGCACTCCAGCAGAGAATGGACAACATAGTGTAGGCATTCTGTAGTAGACCAGGTGCGTCTTCTGCATGTTCTGCCAAGAAAACAGTCTTTTATTTGGCAGTCTTTTGTTTGCCTATCCCACAACATTATCTATGTGATCATTCCGGTTTAAGCTGTTATTAATTGTAATTCCTAGGCATTTAATCGAGATGAGAAGCTTTGGATTTGTGTGAATTTCTGTGTAACCGAAACTTAAAGCATTTACTTTGGTACTCATGTGATTGACATAACACTTTTTATTGCTTAGTCAGTTACCAATTTCGTGCCATATAGATGTCGAGTCGGTCATTTTGCACTTAGGTTTGATATTCGAATGATTTTACTAGAGGACAAATGACAGAATCACATGCAAATAATCTAAGAGGGCTCCCCAAATTCTCGAAATTCGTTCATATACATTAGGAACAGCTGAGAACGTGTAACACTTCCCTGTGGAAAACCAGATATCACTACCGTTTTCCCCGATGATTTGTCGTCGATTACTACGAACTGTGTCCTTTCTGACAAGAAATCATGAATCCAGTCGCGCATCTGAGGCAATGCTACACTGGCACGCAATTTGATAAGACGTCTCTCTGTGTCAAAACTCTTCTGGAAATCTTGAAATATGGAATCAATTTGGCATCCCCTGTCGACAGCACTCGTTATTTCGTGCGAAGAAAGAGCCATTTGTGTTTAACATGTGATCGTGTTAATAGACTTAGTAAATTATTTTGTTGCCTTCGGTTGTTTAAAATTAACTAGCACAACTAAATAAAATGTATTTTGTAGGTTATACACACATCAAAAAAATTTTTGTATCACCCTGGTTCCAAGAACTGAAGATAGACGTTGACTGTGGATATTGTTTCACAGACACAGTCCCTCTGACTGTTCAGAGATGTGACTAAACCCGCCCAAAGATGTAAACAATCATGCATGAACAGCGCGTATTAGACGGAGGAGGTCCGACAGCCGATCAGTTCCAGTCATTCCATAAGGACGGAGGTGCACGGCTTATAGTGTTGTCTGTTGTTCAATCATGCCTAGCTAGACGGTTAATACCGCGGTTAGATCGCGTCCGCATTGTTACTTTGTGCCAGGAAGAGCTCTCAACAAGTAAGTGTCCAGACGTCTCGGACTGAAGCAAAGCGATGTTATTCGGACATGGAGGAGATACAGAGAGACAGGAACTGTCGATAACATGCCTCGCTCAGGCCGCTCGAGGGCTACTACTACAGTGGATGACCTCTACTTAAGGATTATATCTCGGAGGAACCCTGACAGCAACGCCACCATGTTAAATAATGCTCTTCGGGCAGCCACATGACGTCGTGTTACGATTCAAACTGTGCGCAATAGGTTGCATGACGCGCGACTTCACTCCCGACGTCCATGGCGAGGTCCATCTTCGCAACCACGATACCATTCAGCGCGGTATAGATGCGCCCAACAACATGCCGAATGGACCGTCGGAGATGTGTTTGGAGGCAACCCGGTCAAGGTGAACGCCTTAGACACACTGTCCACCGAGTGCAGTAAGGTGCCGACGTGCGCCGCTGGTGGTCATGGAAGGCGCCGTAACGGCTGTACGACACATGAATGCCATTCTCCAGTCATATCGACAGCATATTGGCATTCGTCTTCATGGACCACAATTCACGCCCCATCGTGCAAATATTGTGAATGACTTCCTTCAGGATAACGACATCGCTCGACTAGAGTGGCCAGCATGTTCTCCAGACACGAACCCTATCGACATGCCTGGGATCGATTGAAGAGGGATGTTTATGGACGACGTGACCCACCAACCACTCTGAGGGATCTACGCCGAATCGTCGTTGAGGAGTGGGACAATCTGGACCAACAGTGCCTTGATGAACTTGTGGATAGTATGCCACAACGAATACAGGTTATTAAATACAGGGAGACTCCAGGGTGTGACAAAATCTATATAGAACTGATAAAATAGATACCAAATAATGCAAAAATAAAACTATTCGATTTTATAAACGTTTTAGCAAAGTGATTGGACACCTGAAGAGTGGAATATAGCGCAGATATGCTCAATTTCTAAGAAAGGAAACAAACATGAATGTCAGAAACCCAGATATATATATATCGACGATACGATATAAACAGAGATTGGTTACAGACAATAAAAAGAAAAAGCACTCCGTCTTCAGGCCACAAGTGGCCCATCGGGACCATCCGACCGCCATGTTATCCTCAGTTGAGGATGCGGATAGGTGGTCAGCACACCGCTCTCCCGGTCGTTATGATGGTTTTCTGTGACCGGAGCCGCTACTATTCGGTCGAGTAGCTCCTCAATTGGCATCACGACGCTGAGTGCACCCCGAAAAATGGAAACAGCGCATGGCGGCTGGATGGTCACCCATTCAAGTGCCGACCACGCCCGACAGCGCTTAACTGCGGTGATCTCACGGGAACCGGTGTATCCACTGCGGCAAGGCCGTTGCCTTTATAGACAATAAAACAGTTTAAAATTAACGATATGGATGTTAGTAAACTAAGTTTTCCCAACGACCAAGTAATCATTAGTCAGAATGAAAATGATTTACAATATGACGTCCTTAATTTAAGTATAATAGCCAGCGAATACAATCTGAACGTCTCCATCACAAAGAAAAAAATCAGTGGCATTTTTAGGTCACCAGACCACGTGAGTTAAGATTGAAATTGACAAGCAGATCGTAGATACATAGGGCACAGCATTACATAAAGAGCAAACAACAAAACGCAAAATAAGTGAGACCTATTAACTATTTCTGTGAAACTTTACACAGGACATTGGGAAAGAAAGTCCACAGAGAAAGTTCTACGAGGTTATGGCTACACCAGCACTGCTCTATGGCCGTGAAAACTGCATTCTTGAGAAGAGAGATGAAAAGAGGATAAAACGTGTGAAATGAATTTCGTTAGGTGTGTGGCTGGATATAATTCGATGGCTAAAAAGATAAATGACATCCGAGTTGAACTACATTTGCAAAACACAGTTGAAATAGTAAAACAATATCAGTTAATATGGAAAGAACATATATACCGTATACCAGATGCAATAACACTAGTTAACAATTTTAAACTTTTTTTCTGCATCTGGTTTGTAAGTGGGTGGATTTACCTAATTTTGGGGTTCTGAATACACTGGTAAAATCAGTTTTCCTCCATGACGTCACATTTCCTAGATACACATCAGATTAAAAAATGGTAATAGCGAAATCTGACACAATTATGTCAAACAAAAATACACATCCAGAACGTTAGAAATAAATACTGTTTTGTATGTATGTATAGGCATGATGCCAATAAAAGGTCCATATTAGTTCAGAAGATATTTTCACCGTTAATCGTCTTTGGGTTTTGAAAAATGCGACGACGGATCTCTTCTATTGTTTGCCGTTTCATCACTCTGCCTAACAAGACCCCAGCAGTAGTCACCCATCATCGAAGGGTTCCAATGACCTTGGTAACGGTGTTCCTTTGTAAGAATGTCTTGGTGAAAGCGTTCACCATGCTCATCGCTTACGGCTACCAAATTTTCCGCGAAGAAATCAAGGTGAGAATGAAAAATGTGAACTTTAAGCGACATTCTACACCCCATGTTCTTATAGTTGTCCAACAGATCAGTCACAATGGTAACATAGTTTTTGTCTTTCCTGTTACCCAAAAAACCTTCCACAATTGTCTGAAAAGAAGACCAAGCAGCTAATTGGATATCTGTGAGTTAGGTATCAAAGGTAGGATCTTTCAGCAGTTTTCTTATTTGTTATCCAACAAATATACCGTCTTTCAGCTTTGCCTCACTTAGTTTGGGAAACTTTTCTTTTAAGTGATTGAAGTCTTCACCTCCTTTATCCAGAGGTTTTACAAAGTTCTTGATAAGGCCCAACTTGATATGAAGGAGAGGCAAAATGATTTTATAGGGCTCAACCAATGGGGTATAGTTCACATTTATGTTTCCAGGAACATATGACTTCCTTACAGGCCATTCCTCAACTGTATAGTGGTTCTTGGTGTCACGGCTGTCCCAAAAGCACGAAAAGTAGCAGTATTTCGTGAATCCAGCCTGTAAACCTGTAAGGAGTGCAACAATTTTTAAATCACAGCAAATCTGGCATTCATGAGCCTTACATTTGATTGCCTCTAGCAGTAAAGCCATGGTTTCATAAGTTTCTTTCATGTCTACTGCGTAAGCCAAAGGTACCAATGGAAATGCATAGCCATTATGCAGTAGTACTGCTTTCAACCTGGTTTTATTGGAGTCAATAAATAGTCGCCACTCCTGTGCAATAATGTTGTACACCTAGCTGCGTCATCAGACCATTGACATCTCTACATTCACACACTGAATTCTGCATATCGAAATATTGACCGAAGGAAGCACCTCTTGATCTGAAACAGGAAATTTTTGTCCCTAGAGCTAGAAGGTTCTATTGTTGCAGTCTCGACCCCAAGAGTTCAGCTTGCTGATTCGAAAGTTTTAGATCGCGAACCAAATCGTTCAGTTCATTTTAATTAAAGATCTGAGGCGAAGTATCGTGATATTGAGGGCAGTACTCTTCTACATATTCAATACTTTCTGATTCACTTGACATAGGGTCTGGTCCCGTGATGTTCAAGTTACAGAAAGGAACAGGCAACCCCTCATCATGCGACACAGGCAGATACACTGAAGATACAATTGGATACTTCATTTTATGTCTAGTTCTGCTTGAATGTCCCGAAATATTTATAAGAGAGAAATAACAGTCTGAATGATAGTCATTAAGATCACACCACACCATCGGAACAGCGAATGGCATGGCTCGGCGTTTTCCTTTCAACCACTCGGTTAAGGTTGTAGTAGAGCTTATGCAGGCAATTCAGGCAATTTTTTTTTTTTTTTTTTTGGTCATCAGTCTACTGACTGGTTTGATGAGGCCCGCCACGAATTCCTTTCCTGTGCTAACCTCTTCATCTCAGAGTAGCACTTGCAACCTACGTCCGCAATTATTTGTTTGACGTATTCCAATCTCTGTCTTCCTCTACAGTTTTTGCCCTCTACCGCTCCCTCTAGTACCATGGAAGTCATTCTCTCATGTCTTAGCAGATGTCCTGTCATCCTGTCCCTTCTCCTTATCAATGTTTTCCACATATTCCTTTCCTCTCCGATTCTGCGTAGAACCTCCTCATTCCTTACCTTATCAGTCCACCTAATTTTCAACATTCGTCTATAGCACCACATCGCAAATGCATCGATTCTCTTCTGTTCCGGTTTCCCCACAGTCCATGTTTCACTACCATACATTGCTGTACTCCAGACGTACATCCTCAGAAATTTCTTCCTCAAATTAAGGCCGGTATTTGATATTAGTAGACTTCTCTTTGCCAGAAATGCCTTTTTTGCCATAGCGAGTCTGCTTTTGATGTCCTCCTTGCTCCGTCCATCATTGGTTATTTTACTGGCTAGGTAGCAGAATTCCTTAACCTCATTGACTTCGTGACCACCAATCCTGATGTTAAGTTTCTCGCTGTTCTCATTTCTACTACTTCTCATTACCTTCGTCTTTCTCCGATTTACTCTCAAACCATACTGTGTACTCATTAGACTGTTCATTCCATTCAGCAGATCATTTAATTCTTCTTCACTTTCACTCAGGATAGCAAGGTCATCAGCGAATCATATCATTGATATCCTTTCACCTTGTATTTTAATTCCACTCCTGAACTTTTCTTTTATTTCCATCATTGCTTCCTCGATGTACAGATTGAAGAGTAGGGGCGAAAGGCTACAGCCTTGTCTTGCAGGCAATATGAGGTGCAAAATTTTTATCTTGCTCACCGACAGGACAATCAAATTACAATTTATATGCCTTCTTAACCAAATCAGTGATTGGTTTTCTTTGGGCTTTTGGAGCGAATTTCCCACACACATAACAAAAGTTGTCGGGGTGGTTTGGACAGCAACGAGATTTACTAGTTGCCATTTTTCTTAGTATAAGTTTTAACCACAAAAAGTTTGCACTATGTTTCACAGCAAACACTCACTGAGGATCTCTTTCACGCCAGCGGATTACCACACCAATCATTTGCTGACGATTTGTAGATCTACTAGCTCTCCTCTGCAAATCAAAAACAAACACCTAAACATCAAAACAGAAGAACAGAACTAGCTCTCGTCTGCAAATCAAAAACAAACAATTAAACTTCAAAACAGAAGAACAGCAAAAAGTCAAATACTGAATATTAAAAATAAATAACCTTTAAAAAACAAAAATGGTACGTGCTAGAACATTTTGAAAGGTATATTTGGATTCTACACACCAAAATACACACTTGTTTATGTATCACATGTAAGATTGCAAAATGGATGGTGACTAGTGTAATCACTAAAGCCATAAAGCGATATAAACCAAGAGCAAAACATCGTTAGGAAGACCAATGAAGAGATGGCTTAATCAGTCCTGAAGGAGATGGAACGGAACAAAAGGTAATATCCTTGATGTAAATGATGATAATGATGAATTCGACTATGCCAGAAGTACTGTTTATTAGATGAGTAATCACTGACAATCTCTTCAAGAAATGTGTGAGAATTCTATAACGAATAAAAATACTGCTTTCTAGGAAGCAGAAGGCAGGAAATGCATGCAGAAGGAAACAAGAAGCCGCGACAAGAATCACCTTTTGTACTACTGAGTTCACTGCAGCTGTAGTACGGTTTCACAGTTCGTTTGTTAGTAGTGGTAGAACGTAAACTGCTTATTTTACAAAGCCCCCTTAGGAAAAGTTACATGGCATTATATCAGACGGATTCGCTCGTCAGAACGTAAGAATCAGGTCTTCTTGTCTCATGCAACTGTCTTTCACTGAGGAAAGGATTGATTAGAAAAATCTCACATTTCAAGGCACCGATGGGAATGGGGTGAGTTCCGTACTGTTGACAAATGAAGTCTTGAGGATCTCCGGTAATATGAAGAAATAGCTATTGTTCCAACGCGTCCAGGCACGCTATTCCACTAACAGTACCTTCCTCAAAAAGAATGGCCCAAAAACTTTATTTTGGCGGTAAGACACACAACACGTTTACATTCGCTAAGTCCCATGTTGTATTGTTTCTTGTGGATTTTCCAGACCCCATATGCAAACAGTCTCTTCTCCCTTTTCCTCAGGAAGAAACGTCACTTCGTCAATAATAAATAAGAACGGGAAAAATGCTTTGTCCTCGTCGTTGTTGTGCTCTCCAGCCCGAAGACTCGTTTGATGCAGCTCTTTACGATACTCTACCCTTTTCAAGCCTCTTCATCTCCGAATAACTAGTGCAACCTACAAAGTTCTGAATCTGCTTACTGTATCCATCTCTTGGTCTCCGTCTACGATTATAAATCCACACACTTCCTTCGAATACTAATCTGGTGATCCTTTGATGTTTCAGAATGTCTCCTAGCAACCGAGCTCTTCATTTACTCAAGTTTACAACTCTCTTGTCTTCCCAATTCTCTACAGAACCCCATCATTAGTTACACGCTCTAATCATCTGATCTTCAGCAGTCTTCTACAGTACCACGTTCCAAAAGCCTCTATTCTCTTCTTGTCTCAAATGTTTATCGTCCAAGTTGCGCTTCCATACATAGCTGTACTCCAGGCAAATACCTCCAGAAATGACTTCCTAACAAGTAAATCTATATTTGATGTTAACAAATTTCCTTCCTTCAGAAACGCTTTTCTTGCAATCGCCAGTCTACATTTTATATCTTCTCTGCTTCGCCCATCGCCGGTTATTTTGCTCCTCAAGTGACAAAACTCGTCTACTACCTTCATTGTCTCGTTTCTAATATAATTCCCTCAGCATTACCAGATTTAATTCGATTACATTCCATTAACCTTGTTTTACTTTCATTGATGTTCATCTTATGTTCTTCTTTCAATATCCTGTCCATTTCGTTCAACTGCTCTTCCAAATCCTTTGCTGTCTCTGAGAGAATTACAATGTCATCGCCAATGCTCGAAATTTTAATTTCTTCTCCTTGTACTTTAATTCCTACTCCAAATTTTTCTTTGGTTTCCTTTAGTGCTTGCTCAATGTACAGATTAAATGACATCTGGGATACGCTGCAACCCTGTCTCACTCCCTTCTCAACCATTGCTTACCTTTCATGCTCCTGGACACTTATAACTGCCGTCTGGTTTCTGTAAAATTTGTAAAACCTGCATTTTAGCCCTGCTACCTTGAGAATTTCGAAAACATTAGTCAACAATGTCAAAAGCTTCCTCAAAGCCTACAAATTCAGTAAGCGTAGGTTTGCCTTTCCTTAGCCTACCTTCCATTTTCCTTATTAAATTGTCTAACGTACCTGCACGATTAAGGAACCTAACATTCGACACTCCGATAAGTAGAACACTACATTCGTTTGTCCTGATGACGACAGCCTCTGAAAATTCCGCGCCTGGATATCTGAATGGGGGACTACTTTACCTCTGGAATGTTTTACCCAGTAGGATTCCGTCATCATTCAACCATACAGTAGAGGGTAGAGCTGCATGCCCTCAGAAAAAATTACGACTGTAGTTTCCCCCTGTCTTAGGTCGCTGAAGACCATTTTGGTTGATGTTACATGACTAGATCAATCAAAGATCAGGATTGTTGCCCCTGTAACTACCAAAATGGCTGCTTCACCTCTTCAAGAACAACACCTCTGGCAGGTACCCTTTCACTGAAGTTGCAACTAATGATGCAAATGGTACTACTACATTGAACACAGTCCGTCACCGCAACTATGTCCACTGGTGATAAGACTACACTTACTACCACTACCTTTATCAAACAATTTATTTTTCGTATCACTAGCATACACTGTAACTAACCGAAGAAGATTACAAAAGGTAACTACAGGAGTTTTCATCTCCCACATTCCACAGCACACACCATCAGTCACCTACCGCTAGACACTCAGTGCCGGTTACTTGGACGCTTCGAATTACGTTATGGTGCAATCTGCCTCTTCGTCTACACGTTCCCTTGTTGCAAGGAACGACTTCCCCATCCCACCTGAACATCGTTCTTGCCAGTGAGGAGTGCGGTCACATGACCCCGCACCCCCCCCCCCCCCCTACCCTGCCCTCCTTTTCTTCATACGTCACTTGTGGTGATAAAATTCAATTCAAATTACAATGTCTAAAAACTTTTATTTACTTAAGCAGTATCGATCGAAAGTCAGCGGAGTGAAATGATCGATCTTCTACAAAAGCTTAGTATTAAGGAACCTCTATAACTGTCAGAAACCACAACCGTGTAATGTCTTTGATAAATGTTCGTTGGAAGGAGAGAGTATTTTGTGAAAAATTTATAATTTAATGAAAAATAAAATATGGAAACGAGTGTAAGTTATAAATGTACTGACCGTAACATGCTAAAGGTATTAGGACATTTAATTCAGTTAAACTATATGAAATCATTAAGGAAGGGAATCCACAATAGGTTTTCGACCGCCAGTCTTTTGGACGACCTCGGTGCGAGTACTGCAAGGGAGGAAAGAACGGAAAACCAGGGCAGTTGCTGTCGAGCATTGTCTGACGATAGTAATTCGCAGAGAAAGTGTTTAATGTTTGCTGTGGCAGTCGTCTATAGTTCCTAAACGTGACTCCAGTTTATTTTGAGTCGGAAAGCAAGAATATCTGACTGGTTTTATTTGATGGAATATGGATCTGATGATACAGCAAGTTAATATGGCTACCGCAAGTAGGTGGCAGTTATTAATTAATTCCATCACTGGAGACGTGAAGAGCCTATCCAAATTTTCATACAGCAAGCACCAACACCGACATGACTGCAACGAACCATGCAAGACGTTTTCGTAATAAGTCTGTAGCAGTGTATCAGAATGTTGCAGTCAACCCGATGGTTCACCAAATTTCTAATACACTTTTGTTAAAGGTATTTGTTAGAATCATTGTACCAAAGTCATATATCGATTCAAAGTTTCCTGTCCCTTTTATTAAATGTAAATTTTGTATCACTCTGTACGGTCAAAAGACCATAGTGATTCTTGCAGTGTCATATGAAAGTAAGTTACAATAATAATTGTTTACCTTCAAATTGAAGAGACTGAAAGTGTGGTCGCTTTGATATGTCATTATAAAATTCACTTCAATGAGATTTCTTAACTTCAAATTTGCTTACCAAAATATTAACTTTATGTAATTATTCAAAGTAAAGATGGCAGCCATTAAGTCACGTAAGAATATCTCAGTCAGCCTACATTTTGTTTACAAGTAAAATTGTTTCCACAAAAGTCGTTAAAGTACGTTTACTTCCGGCACTTTTAAAGATGAAATGAAATAAAGCATTAAAACTGCTTCTTTGGAGCTGACGAACAAAACAACCTTCGTAGATACTGTTTTCTTTCAGTGGACCAGTCGTAAGGTAAGGTTACATAGCTGCAAGCTGTTTGCTGCATGGGTGCGAATAAAACCAAATTCCAGATAGGCCATACAAAATTTTGTGTGTGTAATGACTTGGGTGGCATACCAACCCCGAAAATCAAACACCAGTAATCATAGCTTTAGAGAGAAGTTTACAACATAAATAGGTGCCTTGCTAATAACAGTATTCTGTTAGGTAACACGTATCAAACTTTGTGTTAGAAATGGTTGTTAATTTTAACAATAAGTGTAATGTTGTGCATGTTCAATGCAAATGCTCTACTAAGCGAACTAAAAGCTGGATTTTTCTTAAATGCGACACGTAGTCAGCACGGGAGGGACGAAGGTTCTTCTTTTTCGCAAGGCAGTCCCGGCAGGTAGTGGTACACGCGAGGGGGGCCCTAAATACGACCGCTAAACCGATTCATTTTCCGTAGCACAGCCAACGCTACAGAACGATAAACTACTGTTAGTGAGCCATCTAGCTAAATATTGTTACGTTCGTAGTGAAAAAGCATTCCTTTCCCTGCTATGTAACATTAAAAACGTTCAACTACGTGCGATTCGGAGATTTAAAATACAAAGGCGAATCGTTCACACGTAGAATCAGCGGGTTTGGTTACACACTGCCCACAGCTATATTTCCAATATGGTGTTGCGATCACATGCATACACTGCCGGCTGCCAGTGTGCCAGATTTGAGCTAAATTGCCTTCGCTGTGTTACTTCTCGATCTTCCGTCGAAGACACCCATAATGCAACGAACAGGAGTTGATTTTCAGGTGGATAGGGTGACACGCTACGCATGTCTTTCGTGAAATAGCGTCAGGAAGCTTATCAACGATCTATAACGTTGCCTTGTATTGCAATACGTTCCTGACGTCGAATCTTCCATGCCGATTCAATTGCTATCGATCGTTATCAATAACATAGGCATGCAGCATAAAAAAAATGGTTCAAATGGCTCTGAGCACAATAGGACTTAACATCTGAGGTCATCAGTCCCCTAGAACTTAGAACTAGTTAAACCTAACTAACCTAAGGACATCACACACATCCATGCCCGAGGCAGGATTCGAACCTGCGACCGTAGCGGTCGCGCGGTTCCAGACTGAAGCGCCTAGAACCGCTCAGCCACACCGGGCGGCCATGCAGCATCCCCAGCATGTTCTGGAGTGCCATCTTCATGTCACGTCAAGAAATACTGAAGCCTTTTGATTCAGGTGGCTCATTCCACCCAGTCTCTGTTTTGAGCCTGGGCGAAAACCATAGGTATGTCTCATTGTTTGGACATCATCCCATCGTGTCTGCACCAAGAAGAGACACTGGTTATGATTCTGTATCTAATATGTGGCCCATATTCTTGCTAAAATCTATTCTTCTTGGTGGCCTTTTTTCTACAGCCAATACATCGCAGCATTTTTCATCGTCTGGGAATCGAATGGACATATCCAAAGCATTAGTTCCAATACCCCAACTAATGCACTATCGGATTCCGTTTTAATATCATGTACGTGGGTCTCTCCAACGCAACAGACAGTTTAACCCCTTGGCACCACTGTGTTACATCTTTCTACCAGGTTACTTTTGGAGCTTGCCTTCACAAGGATCATCACGTCATCAGCGTATGCCACTACTCTACGGCCGCTTCGTTGTCCTGCAGCTTTCCTAGTAATAAGCCGAGTACCAGATCACAGAACACAGTGCTACTTATGGATCTTTGTAGGCAGCTTTTTGAAAATTCGTCTGGAGGGATCTGCCCTGGCCACAACAGAGTTGCTTCTCTGTTTTGGAATAAGTTCTTAAAACAATTGTATAACGTTCGTGAGGGAGTTCATGTCCCTCAGGCAGTCGAAAAGTGTTGGCCACCGTAAGTGGTCGAATGCCCTGGCTACACCTACCCTTATTCAGTCTGCTTGTCTTTGACATTTTCAGCGAAAGCATGCACAATATGTAGGTGGTAGGGTTTGTACAGTAAAAGGCATATCAAAACTTGCCGCACATTTCAATGAGAGATTCTTCCCTCTCTACCAGCTGTGTTGGTCGATTCACTTGAACTCTTCAATTCGTCTCAAATCCTCATCTGACTTACGAGGTCGGTTCAAGCTTTGTCGTTTTCAGACACATCAGGTTTGCTAAAATTACTTAAGCAAACAGCTTAAGATTTTTTTGGTTGTTGATCAACTCCGAATGTCCTTTGCACTGAAACTGCCGACTCATGCAAAGAACCGTATCTCACATACTTGTCATCTTACAACTGAAAGGAACTGAAAATCTGCTGGTGTTAGTTCTTTAGTGGTCGTTTAAACAACTATCAGCGATCTAGTATGGTAATCGAATCTTAAAATCATCTTCTTTGAACAGTGTGTAGATTATGCTTACCCAATATACACTCCTGGAAATGGAAAAAAGAACACATTGACACCGGTGTGTCAGACCCACCATACTTGCTCCGGACACTGCGAGAGGGCTGTACAAGCAATGATCACACGCACGGCACAGCGGACACACCAGGAACCGCGGTGTTGGCCGTCGAATGGCGCTAGCTGCGCAGCATTTGTGCACCGCCGCCGTCAGTGTCAGCCAGTTTGCCGTGGCATACGGAGCTCCATCGCAGTCTTTAACACTGGTAGCATGCCGCGACAGCGTGGACGTGAACCGTATGTGCAGTTGACGGACTTTGAGCGAGGGCGTATAGTGGGCATGCGGGAGGCCGGGTGGACGTACCGCCGAATTGCTCAACACGTGGGGCGTGAGGTCTCCACAGTACATCGATGTTGTCGCCAGTGGTCGGCGGAAGGTGCACGTGCCCGTCGACCTGGGACCGGACCGCAGCGACGCACGGATGCACGCCAAGACCGTAGGATCCTACGCAGTGCCGTAGGGGACCGCACCGCCACTTCCCAGCAAATTAGGGACACTGTTGCTCCTGGGGTATCGGCGAGGACCATTCGCAACCGTCTCCATGAAGCTGGGCTACGGTCTCGCACACCGTTAGGCCGTCTTCCGCTCACGCCCCAACATCGTGCAGCCCGCCTCCAGTGGTGTCGCGACAGGCGTGAATGGAGGGACGAATGGAGACGTGTCGTCTTCAGCGATGAGAGTCGCTTCTGCCTTGGTGCCAATGATGGTCGTATGCGTGTTTGGCGCCGTGCAGGTGAGCGCCACAATCAGGACTGCATACGACCGAGGCACACAGGGCCAACACCCGGCATCGTGGTGTGGGGAGCGATCTCCTACACTGGCCGTACACCACTGGTGATCCTCGAGGGGACACTGAATAGTGCACGGTACATCCAAACCGTCATCGAACCCATCGTTCTACCATTCCTAGACCGGCAAGGGAACTTGCTGTTCCAACAGGACAATGCACGTCCGCATATATCCCGTGCCACCCAACGTGCTCTAGAAGGTGTAAGTCAACTACCCTGGCCAGCAAGATCTCCGGATCTGTCCCCCATTGAGCATGTTTGGGACTGGATGAAGCGTCGTCTCACGCGGTCTGCACGTCCAGCACGAACGCTGGTCCAACTGAGGCGCCAGGTGGAAATGGCATGGCAAGCCGTTCCACAGGACTACATCCAGCATCTCTACAATCGTCTCCATGGGAGAATAGCAGCCTGCATTGCTGCGAAAGGTGGATATACACTGTACTAGTGCCGACATTGTGCATGCTCTGTTGCCTGTGTCTATGTGCCTGTGGTTCTGTCAGTGTGATCATGTGATGTATCTGACCCCAGGAATGTGTCAATAAAGTTTCCCCTTCCTGGGACAATGAATTCACGGTGTTCTTATTTCAATTTCCAGGAGTGTATTTCTTGAAATAGAACTGGACCCATCTTTTTAATTAACACTACATAAGTAAGTACTTGCAAATTTCTACACTTACCAGGTTAACACCCATTTCTGTAAAAGTAAGTAATCGCGTGCTGTAGAGACCAACAGCTTGATTAAGAAATTACGGAAATTGTTCGTGTCAGTTTCGTTGAGAAAATGCTATTCGCCCTTTAGTGAAACTGCTGCTACGTGCAAGTCGTTTCTGAACGTGCCAGAAAATTGCTTGTTTGTCGATCAGATTCGGATTGGTCGGATAGAAGAGAGCATTTATCCATGTTCGTAGATATTCTGAATGGCTTCTAGCTCATACTCTCATTTATTGCCTGGATATATTCCACGACAGTCTTCCCCATGGGCCACTTAGCTAGCCAGGAATTCCATGACGCAGTTTCTCTTTCTCTTTCTAAGGTCCCATCAGAGGCAGAATTAAATACACAAGGTGCAAAAAAAGTTAGGTATTACCAGGAAAGGAGTTTAAGATAACAGGTCCACTGCTGAATAAGCACTGCAGTAAGTTAGTCAATATGTGGTACAGTGAGGTGTCCTAGTTTAAATAATGAAATATAAAGATCAAATGTTTTCATTTTTGCTGCTGTATGACGAGCATGGACTAACTTCTAACAAACAGATCGGCAACAGTAAACCACACACTGACGAAAAGCAAACAGAAATTTAAAATTATAAACTACAGTTTCCCAAACGTCAATTCGACTCTAACATCAAAACAAAGTTGAAATCCTCACAGAAATAATTGGCACCCTCTCTCGAAAGTTCCTACCGTGTAGCGAACGATTTTCACAGTCTCATGAATTCTCGGAACCAGATCTTCACGTGTGCTGAGTATCACGCGCCGGCCGCTAATTAGCTGTTTTTTTTATATATATATCTGCAGCTCCGCGGTCGTGCATTCCCGACCTTCGATGATTTGCTTAATTTCGTTCATTTCGTTACCCCCACCCTACACAGTGACCTCCGCATTCACTTTAGGTGATTTGTGCAAGACGAGAAAAATCTAAAAAGGGTGCCCGTTCAACGAATTGAAACCTTTTCCTCCTAAATGCGAATACAGGCCAAACCCTGATTATCATTTCAAAATGGTGAAGTACAAACTGATGAAAAGAACTGCAGGGAACATTTGCTCTCCAACTGCATCACCCATTTATTTGAACAAGTAAGTTACGTAAGAAGTAAACCTTCATGTGATGCTAACCTTTTCATAGATACGAGATACAAGCAAGAAAGCCTTCCAACATTAGAAAAATGTATCGGCACCCCGTGCTCTGACATTCTTTGCCATATTTCAATACGTGCGGCCAGTTTTATCAAATGATATTGACGGATCAGGAGGTGCTTTTATCCCCATTTGTTCAAAAATTACTTATTCCTTCCCAACGCTGTTCATTACCGTTCCTCGATTGTAATTTGCTGTAGTTGTGGAAAGGAAGCAGCATTTGAGATATCTGATAAAAATGAACGACGAGTTTACTGTTTTATATAAAAGCAGAAGATACTATTCAGAGTGAAATATTGCGATAGCAACCGACAATCATCAGTATAGCTTCATGTTTTGAGCCGGAATGTCCTTCAGACAGATGGGCTGGGAATTTTTCACACTTTCTGAAAGGATTTACAGAAATATTCTTGGCCGGCCCCTGTGGCCGAGCGGTTCTACCCGCTTCAGTCCGGAACCGTGCTGCTGCTACGGTCGCAGGTTCGAATCCTGCCTCGGACATGGATATGTGTGTGATGTCCTTAGGTTAGTTAGGTTTAAGTAGTTCTAAGCCTAGGGGACTGATGACCTCAGATGTTTAGTCCCATAGTTCTTAGAGCCATTTGAACTATTTGAATATCCATGTATCTGTACAGACCTCTCGATCCAACGGATCTTTGTCCCCAATGCCCCTCAAAATACCGTTGAGCCAGTCACTACAAAAAGCTGTTTGACGTGAATTGGTTTGTTATGCTTGTCGTGTAAAGGCACGCATTAAAATACAGAAGCGAAATGGACCCACGTACCTACAGACTTCAGCACGCTGCAAGCTGAGGCTGCAAAAACGTGATTTCCCAAGTCCAAAGAGCTAAAATTGGAGTTTACGACTAGGCGAAGTTGAGTCGTAAAAGTGGCCGTCCGTAACTGATGTCTCTCTGAGACACATATCTGTTGTGCCGCACCGTGGAACGAAAAGACCAGCGAAAAACAAGAAGTGGAACGCCGTTTAGCAGTCTATGCCAGTAACTGACGAGAAATACTGAAATATGATATTATCGACATTCTAGGGTCATGTAATGGTTCATCTACGTAAATAAAAGCGTAAATATTCGTTAGTTCAAAATCGTAAGCCTCCGAATGTTCTTCAGTGATTCCTTTGAAATTTTGACATAATGTTGTTGAAATCCCTGGGCTAGCAGGACAGAGCGGATGCGGTCATATTTGTGGAAAGGGTCCAAAATAAGCTAGTATCAGTTGCACTCAACATATAAACTTTATTTCTTAAAACACACAGTCACACAAGCAAGAATCAAAACTCTCAGGGTTTTAACGAAAGCCCTCCTTTGATTTAATTTAGATCGGCCGAAAGCCACATCAAAAATCCAAGGCACAAGGCGTAAGCAAGGAATTGTGGTACAAGAGTTCTTCTGGAGGTTTCAATTCTTTAGGAAAAAAAAATTATTTTCAATATAAATAGTCTTAGCTTAAATTTTTCCCATAGAACTCGGCTGAAGGCCTCACATTAATCAAGAACAGAGTTACGGCTTAAGGCAAAGACAACGATTTTCAAAGTTTAATCTAAATAGACTGAAAACTCGGCTGAAGGCCGCAAGTCAACAAAACAATTTAACGGCTTAAGGCCTAGGAAAAAGAGCTTTCAATTTGAAAAGGCTGAAGGCCTTATCTTAAAATATTTCGTGTAAAACTCGGCTGAAGGCCACATACTAAAGAATAACAATCTTACGACTTAAGGGCAAGACAAGGATTTTGGTTTTTATTTTAAGAGAGATTAAAACTCGGTTGAAGGCCACACCGCGCAGAAAACAATTTTACGGCTTAAGACCTAAAGGGGAGAGCTTCTAGATTTCAACTGAAATAGGCTAAAGGCTTTATCCTAAAATGCTTCTCATAAAAGGCCACATACCAAACCCAAATAATCTCATGGCTTAAAGCCCAGGCAAAGAAATTTCCAATTTTTAATTTAAGCTGGAAAACTCGGCTGAAGGCCACATACAAACTAGAAAATATTTCTTACGGCTTAAGGCCTGGACAAAATTTTTCAACTTTTGATTTGAAAAGGCTGAAAACTCGGCTGAAGGCCACATACCAACTTGGAACAAAATTATGGCTTAAGGCCGAGGCACAAGGAATGTTCAGTTTTAATTTTGAAAGGCTGATACTCGGCTGAAGGCTACATACCAAACAAGAAACTTCTTTTTACGGCTTAAGGCCTAAGAAGAAAAACCTTGCAATTTTAATAAGCTAAAACTCGGCTGAAGGCCACACACAGTACTTAAGACTAAAAGGGAAATCACTATGTAAAACACAATGAGCGGAGCTCAGAAGGTTCCAAGGATCGCCCTGGGAAGGTAACACTAATGCTCGTTTAGGTGGGGCAGGCAGCCAGACCGACAACCTCTTCATCGGAAGGCAACCCAACCGAAAGCCAGCCGACAAACCAACCAACAAGATCATTCTGATCCACCTGACCAGCAAAACGACAACAAGATGTCAATGTCACAACGTTCTGGATACTGGTGCCCAATCCAGCCAAGTCAGAATAAACGCCCAAAACTACCAACAACATCTCAGCTGTCGAACTACACGTCGTGCTGGACAGCATCAACACGACGAGGAAAATACACTGCCAAGAACTCCATGAACAACCAGGGCAGGTCACCGGAACGTCGACGGCCACAAGGCAGAAGATACCGCTGGTACACTTTGTAACGCCGGCAATGCATATCCTTCTATTTCCATCTATTGTACTATAAATTTTTTTCCTTATTTTGTTACCTCAAGATATGACGTTTCTGTGTCTTTATATATTGTAATTGTTTTACTATTTGTATATATATATATATTTATGCACTTATGTCGATGCATAATTGGTTTGTTTTGTAAATATTATTTGTATTTTACGCTGGGTCTTGCCTAGGGAAAACTATGCTATCGAACGAATACATCGATAGGTCGTGTGAAGAACGAAAGTGTTTAGGGTCTTTGGTAGTGTTAACTCCGCCGCGTGGAGCGCGGGCAGAGAAAGAGTCTCGCTGGGGTGGTGCAGTGGAGCAGGTGTGTGGTGTGACGCTCCCGCGAGTTGCCGCGCTTTCGGGATTGGGCAGCATGTAATTGCGCTCGACTTGCTATGATAGTTTCTGACACGGTGTCGCGGACGGGAAGCATTAGCTGGCGCACATCAAGAGCCCGTTTCGCCAGGTGACCGTGTCGAGAAGAAGGCGCGCCAACATCCAGCTTCTGCAACAGCGACGGCCGACAATGACTGACTGTCGCCACCTCCTCGATCGACGGCTTCAAACCTTCAATCAACCAACAAGGAAGACTGGAATCACGTAAAGTTTTAGAACTGTATGGCAGACCTCAGCCTTTCAAACTGTTCAAATCACAAAATTACAGCAACGTAGCATGAACCCTTGTTGCTCATTGTCCCAATTGCATTACCAAGCAGGGTCTCTTCCTTTTCCGGAATGAACCCGAGTGTCGTTGAAATTCAAACGCCAGCATGATTCGATTTCACTGCTTTAATTTCAAAGTTCAGTTAAGGTATTCATAGCTGGCTACAATGTTAAGATTACACAAGCACAAATTAAGAGTGCGAGTTTTGTTACCGTATTTTAGCTTACCTGTGACTGCAGCTCAGCTTGGTACGTACTAAATTTTACTATTGTTAATTGTTCAGAATCATTTAATTCAAGTTCAAAGTTAAATCTCTTACTTGTTAATTTCGTAGATTCAAGTAGCTTTTGAAATGATTGTCGAGGTAGCCCAAGACTAACCTTATTTTATGGAATTTCGTAGTGCTTCAGAAACAAAGTTCTCTATTAAATTCAGTCACTAAATTAACTTTCAATTTTCCGGTTTTATTAATTCTTTTGCTAAATTAAGTCAGAGTGTAGCGAAATTTATTACTTCTGACAAACATTCAGTTTTCACACAACATGTGTCAACCTTCAGTTGCCACGCTTTTAGTGCTATATATATTTGCAATAACCTTTCCTTTTCAGTTATTATAGTTCTCCATAGGACTGCCGACCGTAATTTTCCCAAAATCTCAAATAACTAATTAACGTCAGTTAATTGTTAATGTAACGACCGCACATTTACTTTCTTTATTAACATCACCCCTTTTCTAAATTAATTAAGAACTAACAATTTGCCGGCCGGAGTGGCCGTGCGGTTCTGGGCGCTACAGTCTGGAGCCGAGCGACCGCAACGGTCGCAGGTTCGAATCCTGCCTCGGGCATGGATGTGTGTGATGTCCTTAGGTTAGTTAGGTTTAATTAGTTCTAAGTTCTAGGCGACTGATGACCTTAGAAGTTAAGTCGCATAGTGCTCAGAGCCATTTGAACCATCTAAATTAATTTCCACCAGTTTCATTTGCATTTTTCCTTTCATTTAGATGTAACCCTTTCCTCCCTCTTTACCGACAGATTAACTTCGGTGACGATTGTTTTTCCCAAATTTCCATTAGGTACACGCGGTTTATTTTTTCACTGTCATTAAGGTCGATAAGTGAGGGGGAGGTTGCAACTTCATTAAAGAAGGAATGAATTAAATTAAGTTAAACACCACACAGGAAGAGGGCTGCAATTCTAGTCGATTTCAATGCACACACGTTTTGGTCGCGGGAATCTCCCAGAAGCGGCAACCAGGATTAAACCAAGAGATGTGATAGCAGTTGAGGCTTGATAGTAGGCTAAGTGAGCACTCAACTTTAGTTTCCAGGATCGGTGGGCGACGAACTTCGTAACCCTCGGAAGAAGCGCCTCACAACTCCAGCCCCGGGCACACCGCCAGCGGCTCCTGCCTGACAATGCGCCACGTAGACTTCCTCGCTGCTCTGCCCCAACCGACCGACTCCACACACGGATACGGTCAGAGGACCAAACAGACTTCGGCTGATGGGACGACGGACCGAACGACCAACCAACGGTCGTTCCCACTCCAGTCTCCTTCAGTCGGACAGTGCACGTGTGTCGCCAGCGGTCGGCAAGTACTGGCTCTCTGCACCTCACTGGTGCTCCGTCACCGACGCTCCTTCCTCGCCTACCGCTGCTCCGTCCCCGACAGCACTGCTGGTCCGTCTCCAACTGACTTCCAGACACATGACGGCCCGGAAATACTATCGGTCTCTCCAGAGAGCGTACGACAGTGCACTATCGGTACGCGCTGCTGCTGCCATTCACGGGCAAGTAAGGCTGGAAGTTAGTGATGCCAGTAAATAGAATAATAAAACGAGGCGGCAGTACCGTAAGAGAATATGACAAACAATAAACGCCATTAACACGAGTCGCGCACGGCTCAGTTGCATTTGAATACATCCTGGTTTTCTATACCCGCTGGGGCGCCATAATATATATAAAGCAGACACAATAAATAAAAATATAATACATATTTTTATATTACATGGCTCTCCCTTACGTGTTCAAAAGCACGCACATATTCGAATGCAACGTTGTCAGAATTTCAAAGCAGTCTTGAAGACATTTCGGAGATTTAAGATTACGAACATTTACTCCCATACAAATGAAAATGTGAATGTTCATTTGTTCGAAATTTAAAATCTCCAAAACGTCTTTGAAATTTTGACACAACGTTGCATTAGAATAGCCGGCCGGAGTGGCCGAGCGGTTAAAGGTGCTACAGTCCGGAACCGCATGACCGCTACGGTCGCAGGTTCGAATCCTGCCTCGGGCATGGATGTGTGTGATGTCCTTACGTTAGTTAGGTTTAAGTAGTTCTAAGTTCTAGGGGACAGATGACCACAGATGTTAAGTCCCATAGTGCTCAGAGCCATTTGAACCATTTGTTTTGCATTAGAATACGAGCCTGTTTTTATATGCCTACTAGAGCGCCGCAAATAATAAACAAACATAAAAGTAACAACTATTGGGGAAATCCACATAAAATGAATCTTACGCCTCTGGAACTTCTACACCTACTGTTTCGAAATTTTCAGACGATGTTGCAATCTAAAATGCTCGTATTTCTACACACTTATTTCTTAATACATGTAATTAACAAATATGTAATCTATGGAGAAGAATCAACTTATATATATTTTTTAAATTTATTTACTTACATACAATGCCCATTCACCCAATTATGATGATATGAAAGTAGGTACAACACAACGCCCAGTCCCAGAGCAGAGAAATATCTTCCACGCAGTCGGGAACCAAACCTGGGCTCCTACACTATGCCACGCTGACTGCACAGCTACCGAAGCGGGTGGCTTGTGGTTAGAATGCTATTAAAGAATCAGAATTTGCAACAGCAATAAACAGTGCTCGATTTCAGAGAAGGTGACTGGGGCGGGGGGCAGGGAGCCAGACGAGATGGACATAGGAATGGGAGGAAACGGACATGAAAGTGGAAAGGAGGTGATGGACAGAGAGTGGGGCAGGAGGAAATTGAGAGAGGAGGAGGAGAAGATGAACAGAAAATTGGACGAGTTGATGGACAGAGACAGGGAGTTGGTGGATATGAAGAAAAGGGGGGGGGGGGCGACGAGAATACGGGCAAATAAAGGAAGGGTGTGGTGATAGACAGAAGGAGGATGGAGACGGGACAGGAGGAGTACAATGGGTATTTAGTTTTCGTTGAACTTGCTGCAACATTGCAATGTTAATCCTCTTCGATAGTCGGAACTTGTGCATACCCTTCAACTTTGAGTTTTCCCCAGAAGAAAAAGTAGATTGGCATCAAACCTGGACGACGTCTAGGCCAACTGATAACGCCTTTACAGCCTATCCACTGACCAGGAAAGGCCACTGAGCCGAGCAACCATCGTGCTGGTATCATAATACATCTACGTATTCCAAGTGGTTTGACGCGCAAGTCGCCGAAGTGGCGTCAACTCAAAATACTTGCATTAAGCGACCCGACTGGTCTACCCGACGGGAGGCACTAGCCACACGACACATAATTTTCATTTCAAGTGGTACTTCCTCTAGGCGAGGCGGTAGCACTTTGGTAAGAAACTGTTATCTTTTACCCGTTAAGGTTTCTTCATTGAAGTAAGGACCATTCATGGAGTAACTAGTAATCCGATACCAAACATTCATTACTGCTTTTGTTATTCAACCTGCTACAGTAATAATAATAATAATAATAATAATGGCGTGTGACGAGGGTCTCCCATCGGGTAGACCGCTCGCCTGATGCAAGTCTTTCGATGTGACGCCACTTCGGCGACTTGCGCGTCGATGGGGATCAAATGATGATGATTAGGACAACACAACATCCAGTCCCTGAGCGGAGAAAATCTCCGACCCAGCCAGGAATCGAACCCGGGCCCTCAGGATTGACAGTCTGTAGCGCTGACCACTCAGCTACCGGGGGCGGACTCCTGCCACAGTGAATGTGCATTATCAACGGGAAAACAAGGTATAGTTTTTACATTCAACCTTCAATGACTTGTAAATGTAGCTTCACCGATACAGTAAATTTTTTGAAGAAAGAACCTATTATCCTAATCTTCGTTGATCCATGACGGACCATGGGTCAATGGCTGGCATGTATTTCTTGATGCAATAATTTACCAATAGCCGTATGTATTGTAGAAATTTATTTTATGAACTTCTTATATGCTACCAGTTTCGGCATTACATTGATGCCATCTTCAGGCCCCACACGTCATTGTGGCCGGGCTGCAAGAGCTGTTGCATAACGATTTGTTTCACGGATCCAGTTATATGGCTCCTTCCGTGTATACTGATTTTACGACAATGACGTGTGGGGCCTGAAGATGGCATCAATGTAATGCCGAAACTGGTAGCACACAAGAAGTTCATAAAATAAATTTCTACAATACATAGGGCATTTGGTAAATTATTGCATCAAGAAATATTATCCTAATGTCACATCACAACTGAGTGGCAGAATTCCATGGGCCTTCCGTAATGGCATTCTCCTTACTCTATTCGTAGAATTCGAGACACCTTCCGATAACAATATTTCACACATTACTGTGAACATCGGCTTTCAGGATACTTTGGTGTGTACAACTCAACTGTTCTATTCGCACTCCTTCTCCATAATTGGTAAAGAAGTAACAGAGAATTTTTGTGAAAACACTTAATTTTTGAAACTAACCGGAAGTCGATACGTACACGACATAAAATGAAAGTTACATTTACCCATGTCCCTTGTATACCGGTATAGCGGCGGTGCAAAGCACTATTTTCTTCTTATCCGGCATGATGTATTTGTTTATTTGTATATGAAATCACAATCTTCCGCAAACGACAGAAATCAGTTTCATGTGTAACACAGGCAAATCCTAAGTTCTAAGCATTGCAGTTAGACTGTATATCAGTTACATAATGACTATAACTCTAGTTCCTTTCTTCGCAGTTTTAACACACGTCTCATCATTCCGTCGCTTCTTTTTGTCAGTGTTCTTCTCCTCAACAGTTCTGCGGAGATCTTCCTCATTTCCCATAAATCCGCGTAATTTTCAACACCCTTCTATAGCACATCTCAAACGCTTTGATTTTCTTGTTTTCCGATTTCCCACAGTTCATGATTCACTTCTATACATTGCTGTGCTCCACACTTAGGTTCTAGGAAATTTCTTCGTTCAAATAGGGCGGATTTTTGATGCTAGCAGCGTTAGTTAGCTTTTTTATGTCCTTTGCGCTTCGTCCGGCTAGTTTGTTCTTTATATTCTCCTTGCTTCGTCTGTCATGTGGCAAACGGTTAGTTTATGTAAGAAATGATGAGTTTCAATGTGATCTTGTAGTATGAGTAAAGACTTGACCAAGTTCGGTCGAGCAACATGTATTTCTTAAATTAACCTGAGAGTGTCTTATGTAACTAAACAGTTTAGAGCAGTCATCAGATCAAGATTTTTATGGGAACAGAAACCTTTATGCGGTGTGCATGATTGCCCGTAACTAACTCTGACACGAACACAAGCTGACACAGCTACAAAGAAACTTACATATTAGTTTGGCGATGCAATTTTTCAGAATTGATATTCAATTGATATTATACCAGTGAAAAGAAATAAAATGCTCTTGTGCATCACTTAGATTACAGGAAGGCCATAGGTACTGATATCTATTTCTTGAATCTAGTTGCCATGCGTCATAGCCAGAAGACAGGCTTAAGATTTGAATGATAAGAGCGCTGTTGGTCTTAGACCCTGACGCCATTCCTTTTCGAATTGGCTCAGTTGCAGCCGGCGTTTGAGAACGGACGTTCAGGGAACGTAACAGCATGAGACAATGCCTAAACAACAGCCCAAAGCTGAAAAGAACAATAACGAAAGAGCCAACCTCCAAGAGACAGTAATATTTCTCTGACAATTGTAAGAATTCCGAGAAATGCCAAATAACAATATACTTAAAATCTTCACAGAGCAAGACGACGCAATTTTTAGCACACGGGCAGCCTCATCCGGCCATCTTGAATTCGGTCCTACTTTATGTATAAATGGTGGCAATCGGAGATGTAAGGAAGATTCGGTCAGGAGGGAGCATCGTGTAAGACTTCTTTTCCATATGTTGGCTGCACTGAGAAAAACTGCCATTGGGTATCAATGGTGAAACTGCACAGTGACATAAAGACCAAACGTTTGCTCTTGCTCCCTGATTATTTTCTTGTTATTCAAGTAAGAAAGTATCTTTGTTAGGATCTAAAGTAATATACTAATTTCGTAATTTAAGTGGCTTTAGCTAAACAATCACAGTAGTTTAATTTATTGGATTAGCTGTTAAGTTTACGTTGTATTGCTCCCTTGTTCAAATGGTAGCAGCAATTTTTCTATCATTTGTTAGGAGTAACGAGACATTTGTCATTCAGAGAATTTTCGGACGTGATTACTGCCAGACAGCAACAGTAGAGAAGATAGGATAAGCATTTACATAAAGTCTTAACTCTTATTCGGTGGAGGATTTACTTCCTCTTGTAACAGCGGAAGACGAAACTGTAGTTCATCTCATCGAATATAATAAGACGAGTCAGTGGTTCTTCGAGGGAAAGCCAGCCAGGAGTTTCAAAGGTGTCCCAACCGTGCTAGCTCGCACTCCCATTTCTGACTCCCTCTGCCAAAACGTCGTCAGCTGGCAGAAGGAAGCGGGAGTATCAAAAATCGAAAATCTTCTCTTCATCGCCGGTAATGAATGTTCTCGAAGAGGAACTGAAGGCTAAGGAGGAGCAGTAAAACCGAAGGGTGGAGAGGAGACAAAGAAAATAGGTTCTTTAGAGCCAAAAAAACCGTTCTGCAGAAACGAAACGAAAAGCAAATGAAGGAAAAAACAGTCAGATCACACTACAATTGGCAAAAATCTTGCAACTTCAGTTGCATTTGGAATTGCAAGCAGAAGATCTACACAAGATGCGAGGTTAAGGTGACAGGTGCTCCATGTTCTATGGTTCCTCCACACGATCCGATTCTGTGCATGCCCAGGTGGGAGGGTTTCCGAAGGAAAAGGCCAGGTGAGTTATTATCAGGTCAAGGACGTTACAACTGTCTCCTGTCTCCTTGGAGTAGCTGGTTGTTTGTTTTTTTTTTTCAGTACTAAAGTGGTCTTGAGGAACCCGCCTCTGGACCACAACCTGGGAGCTGCTGTAACCTGCCCATGTCATAGACAAGTAACCTGACAAGCCTGATTTGATATTTCTGAGCCGGCCGCAGTGGCCGAGCGGTTCTAGGCGCTTCAGTCTGGAACCGTGCGACTGCTACGGTCGCAGGTTCGAATCGTGCCTGGGGCATGGATGTGTGTGATGTCTTTAGGTTAGTTAGGCTTAAGTAGTTCTAAGTTCTCGGGGACTGATGAGCTCAGACGTTAAGTCCCACAGTGCTCAGAGCCATCTGAATCACTTTTGATATTTCTGCGTTGGTAGCTATTTCACGACAGATATCAAGTAGCATTATGACTGCGAACTGGTAGAGCTGGTAAAGTTGTGTAAGTACTGTAACTCTCAGACATCCCGTAATAAACCAATATGTTTCTTTTACTGTCTTGTCAACTACGTTTTCGTTGGTGGATTTTGCCAGGCTAGACCCACATATTCTGCAGCAAAGCAACAGGCTACTATTGCTGTCGTCCTCAGGGTTTGTGGTCGAGAACACCGAGTGCCACCAGTGGCTTTGGCAAGAATATTATTTCTGGCTTCCACCTTCATTCTTTCAATGTGCCTTCTACGTAAGAATGAAATCCAGAGTGACTCAAATATTCTGGTTGTGGGTTTACTAATCCCATTCCTTGCCACGTGATGTTAAGGTTAAGACCTCCCATATTGTGCTTAAGAAGAAAAGCAGACAGATGGATTTCAGCTGGTTTTGGAAGAGGTTGATTGATAGAGTAATAGACATTCAGCTGTCTCAGTGTATCGGTCACGTAGCATTCAACATATTCAAAAGAGTTCGCTTGAATTGTTAGTTCCAGATCGTCGAATAACAAACTCTTTATGTTGGCTAGAAGTGATTGGTCGTTCCTGTAGACGTTGAATAACGTTGTTGAAAGAACACTTCCTTATGGTAAGCCGTTTCTCTAGGATCACTATCGACTACGCTGACTTGGAAATCCAAATAAGATCATTTCTTTTGCAGTAAACTTTGAATAACTTTGATGAAACCATACTCTTTAGTTATCCTGTAGATCTTCTGTGACAGTGATCGACAAGTTGTTAAGGATGACTGGATACAGTGCGATAAATGTAAAGAAAAGCGAGATGAAATTGCACGGATTCGAAGGACGTTATCTCTGTGACCACTGCTGAAGAATTTCACTTGTGAAATGTTTCTCCAGTGAATGCGTTCTATTATCGACCTGTACCATGGGAGTATGTAGTTAAAGACTTTATAGTACCGCTTCATTCTGTCTCTCTGAAGAGTAAAAATGTATTTATTTTTACGATGGTTACCATGCACTGGTAGGAGCTTAAATAATGGAGTGGTGTACAAATAAATAAGTAACAGTATAAGGTTAAGAACATATCCTCATTATCGTTCTTAACTGCGTACTCTTAGCCGAAACTCCCCAATAATAACCTAACCACTAGTAGAAAAATAAATTTTACCGTATGCCTGTTATGCAGTCTGTTCTCTGCTTCCTTCCTTTAGTAAGGAACTAAGACTAACGATTCTTAAAATGACGAGACATAGTGTGCAGTTTTTACTTTAATTTTTACGAAGGTACGTCATATTTTGTGTATTGTCAGGGCATTATGAAGGACACGTCGAAGAAATTTTTCAACCTGTTGGATGACACACTCTGAAGGAAGTGTTCTTAGAAAGAATCTTTCACTCTGTACATCTACATCTACATTTATACTCCGCAAGCCACCCAACGGTGTGTGGCGGAGGACACTTTACGTGCCACTGTCATTACTTCCCTTTCCTGTCCCAGTCACGTATGGTTCGTGGGAAGAACGACTGCCGGAAAGCCTCCGTGCGCGCTCGAATCTCTCTAATTTTACTTTCATGATCTCCTCGGGACGTATAAGTAGGGGGAAGCAATATATTCGATACCTCATCCAGAAACGCACACTCTCGAAACCGGGACAGCAAGCTACACCGCGATGCAGAGCGCCTTTCTTGCAGAGTCTGCCACTTGAGTTTGCTAAACATCTCCGTAACGCTATCACGCTTACCAAATAACCCTGTGACGAAACGCGCCGCTCTTCATTGGATCTTCTCTATCTCCTCCGTTAACCCGACCTGGTACGGATCCCACACTGATGAGCAATATTCAAGTATAGGTCGAACGAGTGTTTTGTAAGCCACCTCCTTTGTTGATGGACTACATTTTCTAAGTACTCTCCCAATGAATCTCAACCTGGTACCCGCCTTACCAACAATTAATTTTCCGCACGCATACTCCCAGATTTTTACAGAAGTAACTCCTACGAGTGTTTGTTCCGCTATCATATACTCATACAATAATGGATTCTTCTTTCTATGTATTCGCAATACATTACATTTGTCTATTTTAAGGGTCAGTTGCCATTCCCTGCACCAACTGCCTATCCGCTGCAGATCTTCCTGCATTTCGCTGCAATTTTCTAATGCTGCAACTTCTCTGTATACTACAGCATCATCCGCGAAAAGCCGCATGGAACTTCCGACACTATCTACTAGGTCATTTATATATATTTTGAAAAGCAACGTTCCCATAACACTCCCCTGTGGCACGCCAGAGTTTACCTTAACGTCTGTAGAAGTCTCCCCATTGAGAACAACATGCTGTGTTCTGTTTGCTAAAAACTCTTCAACCCAGCCACACAGCTGGTCTGATATTCCGTAGGCTCTTACTTTGTTTATCAGGCGACAGTGCGGAACTGTATCGAACGCCTTCCGGAAGTCAAGGAAAATAGCATCTACCTGGGAGCCTGTATCTAATATTTTCTGGGTCTCATGAACAAATAAAGCGAGTTGGGTCTCACACGATCGCTGTTTCCGGAATCCATGTTGATTCCTACAGAGCAGATTCTGGGTTTCCAGAAACGACATGATACGCGAGCAAAAAACATGTTCTAAAATTCTACAAGAGATCAACGTCAGAGATACAGGTCTATAGTTCTGCGCATCTGCTCGACGACCCTTCTTGAAGATTGGGACTACCTGTGCTCTTTTCCAATCGTTTGGAATTTTCCGTTCCTCTAGAGACTTGCGGTACACGGCTGTTAGAAGGGGGCAGGCTCTTTCGCGTAAGTTTGCACTGTTTTTCAACTGCCTATCAGATCAGAACTGTGTTCCAGGTCTAAACTCGGACCCGCCTTGACTTCCCATCTCTGCTTCATTTCCGCCAATACCGTTCTCCAACTTTCAGAACTTTGAAGAGGCCCTCCTTCAAGCCTTGCTGGACTAGCACTCTAGGAAGAAAGAATACTATGGTGAGTCGTGTCTTGATAACTGTGTCGTTAGAACCACTGCCTGCGAAAAGCAAGACTTCGGGTTCGCCTACCAGTCCGACAGACAGTTTTAATCTGATCTGTAGTTTAAATAAATCGCAACTCTGTTGCTGCATGAAAGGTTCATTCTGGAAACAAACCGCTACGCTGTGAATTAACTATTTTTCGACAATATATTTTCTTCATGAGTGCTGATTCAAGAAAGTATACAGGAGACACTCTGGGAAGTAGGAGAGGTTCACTGGCTGTGAGACTACGATGACGAGTCACTAGTCTTGCTGGGTAGCTCTGTTAGACCATCGCCGGCCAGAGTGGCCGAGCGGTTCTAGGCGCTACAGTTCGGAACCGCGCGACCGCTACGGTCGCAGGTTCGAATCCTGCTTCGGGCATGGATGTGTGTGATGTCATTAGGTTAGTTAGGTTTAAGTAGTTCTAAGTTCTAGGGGACTGATGACCATAGCAGTTAAGTCCCATAGTGCTCAGAGCCATTTGAACCATTTTGTTAGACCAGCATTTTCCTCCAAAGTCAAATTTCCGTGTTCAATTTCCGGGCTGGAAAACAGAAGTGTGTGCTAAAACCACGTCTTTCCTAAACAATCGTGAAGCTGTTAGTGCCTTCTCCGTCCCATAATATCTGAGGAACGACATTTTTCTTTTTGAAAGCTACCCACACACTATACTGGACGTATGTATGACAATCGTCATAATTTATGTGGGATCATCATCATCACATCATCATCATCATCAACAACAACAACAACAACATCTTGATCATCATCCAGTTCGATCACTTGGTGATGTGATGTCTCTGAGTCGGTCTGCAACACAGGATCCCTGCAGGCTTCTCCAGTTCTGTCTATCCTGAGCTTCCTGTTGCCAGTCCAATCCCCAGCTGTATTTCTTAAGTCTCTGTCCCATCTATCCGGCGGTCTTCCCCTTGGTCTTTATTGGTAAATTGGGCTCCACTGTAGTACTTGTTCTGACCACCTACCATTGTTTCTTCGAGCGACATGACCAATCCACTACCATTTCAAGAAGTCACTCTCTCCGTTATGACCTTTGTTGTCCATCTGATACCAACAGCTTTCATTCTGGCTTCCTTTGTGTAGCCCGACATTAATTTTTCCATTCCTCTTGGAGCTGCTATTAGTTTTCTAACAATGAATTCATCTAATGTCCAAGTCTCTCAGCCGTACGTTATTACTGGCAGTATACACTGGTCTAAAACTATTTTCTTCAGCTCTGCCGTCGTCTTTGACTTCCGAACTGAAGGATATCTTCCAGAACCTTGCGAGCCCAATTTAAGACGTCGAAATATTTCTGCTTTTAGGTCTTCCATATATATATGTTGACCCATATAGACAGATTCTGTGATCCTTCGCAGATGCGTACTTCCAACAGACAGGTTTCCCCCCCGATGTCGATTCATTTATCATAATCTTGGTTTTCTCATAGTTCAGTTTTACACCAACTTCACAGCAGACTTGTGCAAATTCGTATCCTATTTACAAATAATGCAGTATCATCAGCAGATCTCAGATTATTTAATTTTCAGCATTTGAACTCCCTTTGTCTCCCAGTCTAGTTTAGATGTTGCTTCTTTACTACTGCTGAAAATAGTTTTGGAGATATAAAGCGAACTTGTTTCACACCATTTTCCATGTGATATTGATCGGTTTCTTCACCAACACTCATAAACGATGTGGTTTTGTATATGTCTTATAAGACTTTACTATAGCCCTGTTCTCTTACATGTTCTGCTCGCATTCTGGAGGACGACGGTTCAAACCCGCGTCCGGCCATCCAGCATTAGTTCCTCCGTGATTTCCCTAAATCGCTACAGGAAAATGCCGCGATGGTTCCTTCGAAAGGTCGCGGCCGGTTTCCTTCCCCATCCTTCCCCTAATCCGAGCTTGTGCTCCGTCTCTAATGGCCTCGTTGTTGACGGGACGTTAAACAGTAATCTCCTCCTCCTCCTTCTCCTCCTTCTCCTCCTCCTCCTCCCTGTTCTGCTACAGCCGCAGACTCAGTTTGTTGATCGAATCGAATGCTTCAGAACAAAAACAGTCTGGGTTGCGAAATAATTTAAAGTCAATGACGCGTTTCACCCTTTTGGGACATTATCAGATTTTGTAAATCTGATAGTCAATTTGATGATGCTCCAGAAGGGTGAAAAGCGTCCTTGACATTAAATAATTTCGCAACCGAGACTGTTTTTGTTCTGAAACACTTTTAAACCGGTTGCTGTAGCTGCCTGCCACGATGGAAAAGGAAAAATTTTATCGAATCGAATGCCATTTCATAATCTAAAAAGGTAAGGCAAAGAAGTGGACGGTACTCATTTGTTTTATTAATTGTTTCGCGTAGAGTGAGGATATGATCAGTTGTATTAAACACTACGCGAAACCCAGCTTGCTCAATGGATTTCCCAGGTCAAGTGTACAATACGATAGTCAAAATTTCAAAATTATCAGCAAGTACTTGAGAAATTGCTTCACCATGTTAATTTGAAAAAAAAAACTCATATTTGAATCTAGAAAAAGACGTCGCAATTTAAATGGTAGCCATGTGTCCAGTTCTGTAACAAAGAAAGAACGCGGTAAGGTACAACATAACAATCTTCCAGTGTCTACTTGTATTTTGCTTTAGTTTCAGATGCTTCAGTCTAGCTGGTTTCGATTTGAAAGGAACTGGACAAAAGTCAATAGATCGACTCCTTTCCCAGAGCAATAACATTCTTGTTGCTATCTCCGTGCGTTGATCTGATCCGGAGAGCTTTACAAAACAAAAAGCTTAACTGAACATTGGGGAGCTCAAATAAACTCTCATATAAATAGGCGGGGTCTCCAGGAAGTGCGGCCTTACTGAAATCAAGGGCTACTAACCCGAATAGCACAAATTCCACTTTTGGTCGAGGAACTCTACAATATATTATCGTAAGAACGAAGTATTGCTTCAGGCCTGAATTTTTAGACAGCTAACAATAGAGCATCAATAACAATAGAGGGTCAAACACGAGTACCTGTTATCAGATGATCATCAACAGAGAGGTTTCTTAAACAGCGCCCTGTGTAAATTTTATGGTGAGGGGTGAGAGACGTTCTTTTACAAGAAGGATTCCAGCAGCAGTGACTGCAATAGCCCTTGAGACCCACTGCTTATGTTACTGGAGATACTCAGTGCACTTTATTTTGTGCCATTCTATTTACATATGCTATTTAATGATGCCGTCATTCTATATTTAAAAACCGTGTTCGTCGCACACGTATTTCGCGAGTTTTCGCCTTCACTTTGTTGTATCGTACAATTATATTTTGTTTTCTTGCGACATAGAAACTGATTTACAGGCTCTTTCTACCAACGCTACAGTTTTCATTAGCTTGTTAAAATTATGTCATCTTCTTTTCAGCTATTAGTGTTTTATTTTACGATTGCAATTTGGGCATTAAGCCTTTTTCCAGCATCTACAACACATAATGCAACGTAATGACAACAAAATAAAGTGAATTTCTGTCCAACTAGTTTTGTAGTTTGTTGACATTTATATACTTATATTATTTTGAAATACTATAGGTTTCATTTAGACAGAGATAACAACGTAAAATGCACATAAAAGAACAACTAGTTAGCGATACCAACTGGACTTCATGCCACCCAGAAACGCATAAGAGCACCTTTTATCACTGCAATACCAACGGAAATATTAACTTCCCATTAGAGCAGAACGAAATTACCCAAGGGGTTTGTATTCTTAAACACACAGCAACAAACAACGGCTACAATGATCATATGGTAGACACAATGTATACTACAAAATTACGCTAGGATCGCAACTGTCGTACATAGATAAAGAAACAACGCTACCAAGAGAAGCAGGAGCAGAAAACATGAAATACATTGCTTTACGTTATTACGTTGTCATATCAGACAGAACAGCCAATAATTTTCGTAAAACTAATATACAGTCGGGTTCAAAATGCTTCAAATGGCTCTGAGCACTATGGGACTTAACTGCTGAGGTCATCAGTCCTCTAGAACTTAGAACCACTTAAACCTAACTAAACTAAGGACATCACACACATCCATGCCCGAGGCAGGATTCGAACCTGCGACCATAGTGGTCGCGCGGTTCCAGACTGTATACAGTCGAGTTGTGCACAAACGACAAATTAGAGGCAATAGACACTCGACGCACAAAATAAAACCATTTACACAATGAGGAATTTACAAAATCAAATGTGATGTGAAAATTTCTATATGGGCCAAAGAGGCTGGTGTTTGTCTACCCGATTCACAGTGCACTTAGGCTTAAGCGAGAACTATAAATCTTTATTTAGTGCACATCTACAAAATTGCAATCATAATATCATCAGCAGCGAGAAATCTTTAAACGTACTATATTGGGTAAAAAAGGCAGATTAATGGTGAGCCGTGTGCTGCTCGCGTTGATGCCGTTCATTGCTTGGAATCTTGTATTAGCGATAGTGGCGTCTCGTTTTCTTAGTGTGTTCACTGGCGCCACAAGGTTTGCTCGCCTTATCTTTCAGTGAGTGGCAGCAGCAGCGCTTATCGATAGCGACTACTGTGGTACCATCCTTGGAGCGGCTCTGGTATTTCCGGGTCGTTGCGTGTTGAGCGAGTTGAGATGGGACGGAGCAGCAGTGAGGGTCAGACCGCTGGCGACACACATGCACTGTCCGACAGAAGGACGCAGTCGCGAGAGTGCACGACCACGTCAAGGAGCAGATTCAGCGAGTTTCAGTTGAATGGACCGTGATATTCGAGTAGTGAAACTTTCATCTGTGTGTGTGTGTGTCCGCCCGTCGAAGTGCCCTCATGGTACTAAGTTGTCAGTCCACGATTTATATTGGGATTTTCCCTTGCCTGACTTGAGTGGGGACGGGCGTTGGTTGGTCGTTCGGCCTGTCGTTGCAGCGGACGACGTGCATTTGGTTTTCCGACCGCTTCTGGCAAAAATGGCTCTGAGCACTATGGGACTTAACATCTGTGGTCATCAGTCCCCTAGAACTTAGAACTACTTAAACCTAACTAACCTAAGGACATCACACACATCCATGCCCGAGGCAGGATTCGAACCTGCGACCGTAGCAGTCGCGCGGCTCCGGACTGAGCGCCTAGAACAGCGAGACCACCGCGGCCGGCCCGCTTCTGGCTTCTCTGTGTGCACCGACTTATAATTCGTCCATGTTGTTTCACAGTGACTGGTTTTAGTATTGTTTCAGACATTGTGAAATTGTCTCCGCGGGTCCATGTGTATCTTGTGTGGTTTTTAATTTCCGGTTATTTAAATGCTGCCTGCGTTCTGGTGTCGGTAGTTCGGCTTCGGATGGAGCAGCGAGGAGGTCCGCAGCGCGATGGCAGGCCGCGACCGCTGGCGGGGTGCAGGCACTGTGACATATACAATCTATTGCAGTACATGAAATGGAATACTGACTGGTATCGCTGACCACTTGATGTTTGCTGTGCGTATTATGTTTTTATCTCTACCTGACTTAAATTTTTGCGTCAAAATCTTGTAAGTATATAAATGTTAACAAAACTGGTTATACATACTGGTCATTCGACTATGCATTGTGCCGGCCGGGGTGGCCGAGCGGTTCTAGGCGCTACAGTCTGGAACCGCGGGACCGCTACGGTCGCAGGTTCGAATCCCACCTCTGCCATGGATGTGTGTGTGATGTCCTTAGGTTAGTTAGGTTTAAGTAGTTCTAAGTTCTAGGGGACTGATGACCATAGCAGTTAAGTCCCATAGTGCTCAGAGCCACTATACATTGTCATTGCGTTGTATTATGTTTTGCAGGTACTTGAAAAAGGTTTAGTGCCGAAATTCCAATCTTAAAATAAACACTAGCAGCTGAAAACAAGATGACATCACTTAAAAATTTAAAGAAGCTTTGGACGCATATTACAAGCAAGTAGTAGCTTTCATTAGGCTTCATCAAAAGCTTGGGAAAGTTAAAATTGGGGAAGCGGATCAGGCTAGTAGACTGCATACTACCAAAAATACTGAAGGATAGTATGGACAGCTAAAGAAACAAACAGAGGAGTAACAGGACCCCAGGTGCTTTCGGTAAAGTAAGTACTTGTTTCTAAACCACTTCCGGCGTGTCTGGAAAGGAAATCATGCACTCATCATGTATTATCATTTCTTTTTAGTTATGGCAGTGAAACATTGTCTTCCACTCCACATAGCATATGAAAAACTGGGGGCTCCTCAGCGAGAAATAGAGAAATGCGTGTTAGGAAAACTCGAGGTGTAGAAAAAGGAACAATTGAATCAAGGAACAGATCACAATGTAATTCAAGTGAAGAGTAGGTGGACAAGTCGTATGACCAAGAATATGGATGACACATGACTTGAAGAGCACAAGGTAGCAGTCCATGAAGAAATTCCAGTTAATTTACATTGAACTCTCTGCAGAATAAGCTCCTTTCCTAGCTCAATTTTATCGATCAGTTTTTGCGCAGCGAATAGTCTTGCGTGATAGGAAGGGTGATGTGTCGTAAATAAGATATTTTGCCCTCATCCAGCAGTTAGTGCCAGCACGGATTAGGCGGTCCATTTGGGCTAGAGCAGGGCCGGCCAGAAATTCTGCACGCGTGCGGTGCTCCTGCACATGTGCATCTTCCGGGTCACAGCGTGCACGCTCCACCGTCAGCGTTCATGTAGTGCATGTTTCTACGCACATATGTCGCTTTATCCGCTTGCTGGGATACTCTGTACCGGCGCATTCTAGTGCTCTTCCACAGCTTGCAAGCCAACCATGGGAAGGTATTCCGCGTATTAAACATTTACAGTAAAATACTCTCACAGTCTACTCATTGAGACGTCTACTTTTATGTTAACAGTTTAACTCAGTAAGACAAGTAATACAGTTAACAACTGTGGGTTATTATTTAGGCAGCTTGACTGACGGCACGTAAATACGCGTAATGTTTTTGATCTAGTATTTAAGAAAGAGAACACTTAGCGACTTCCAACGAGCCTTATTCATGATTTCAGATAACATTAAAGTAATGCAAGGTTTCCTATATCTAATTCTCGGTGCCCTCAGTTACACCCACATAATTTATGTCTCACTGACCTCTGAACAGAATAACCGCAGACCTCTCGATGATCACCTGTTATTTCAATACCATTGTTGCTATATCTTTCATCAGTTACGTCTGAAATCTGCATAATAACCGACAATTAGATGAATGTTATGTTTTATCGACTTCATCTGAGCGTAACGCTTCACACATTAAAAAAAAAAATTAAAAATAAAAAAACCGAAATGTAAGTATACATTGGAACAATCGATTTAATGACCAACTTTCCTGATAATAATGTAACATGGAGCAGAATGAGGCAATAATGCACAGTTAGTAAACAATAATTTTTAATTATGAAAGGAATAAATCCAAACACGTTTATCACTGGTCATGAGAAATGATAATCGAGTTGATGTATCTCATCCATTTTCTTAAGGACATTTAATTTTGCTTGCCGTTCTTCACTGTTAAGTACACTACATTCGTCTTTGTGATATGTATTGTAGTGTCTTTCAATTGAAAACTTACGCTGGCCGCCTATTATTCGGCGGCACAGCAAACATTGTGAGTTTTCACCAACGGCTACAAAAAAGAATTGCAGTTCCCAGTAATTTTTAAACGACTGAGAACATAGATCTCCCGTCCTTTGCTTTTTCACAGTACCTGGCATTTCTCAGTACTTCTCCGTTAAGGTTACGGTTACCAGGGGTAAACGAGAGGGGGGGGGGATTAAAGGGACCAGACGGTAAACGAGACTGGGTATGTTGCGCTCTTGCTTGAACCACATAAACAGGGAAGTGGAGCCGCCGCCGTTCATTTAGGACACATGTCTAATAACAGATGTCGCTGTCGCTCGCTGTCGCACTCGTGCGCACATGTGCAGCACTTCCCCACATCTGCACACTGTGCAGCGTTTGGCCGGCTCTGGGCTAGAGGGTTAGGGTGTGGGCGAGTTGGTGGAAGTAACACCGAGTTTAGCTGTGAAGGTATGACATAACGGAAGGTAGTCTGTTGTACGACTACAAAATCAGTGAAAAGTTGTAGCCAGTACCGTCATCGTTGGCGGCAGTGCCAAACGAGTCTTCTAGTGCAGCGCCAGTCCAGGCGTATCGTACCGTCTGTGCCTTTCTATCTCTGGAGTCACTGGTCGTAGCAGCTGGCGTCTTGACATGTGGCTGGTGGTTGGATATGGCTAACCATTAGTAGTTGCCCGTGGTGTACGACATCCGAGGTGGACGAGGTCATCACGCAGTGCCACCGAGCCCCAGTCGAGACGGACTGTAGGAAAAAAGATAGCGAGAGTTGGAAGTATGAGAATAGAATGTCAACTTGAACTGGGAGCCGGCGCTGTCGGCAGCAGCTACAAGTCTCGGTGCAGCTTCAGTGGCCGTTATTGACGCGCCAGCCAAACTTATTTTGCACCGTAAAGGCTGGTGCATGGTCTTGCCGTGGTTTGTGCAGTTCGGTGTCGTGGGATCCTGACCACTCGTGTAATATAGGGTGCCTACGAAACTGTTTTCTCGTATAGCTGGACAACATATAAGCAAATTACACTACTGGCCATTAAAATTGCTGCACCACGCAGATGACGTCCTACAGACGCAAAATTTAACCGATGGGTAGAAAATGCTGTGATGTGCAAATGAGTAGCTTTTCAGAGCATTCACTCAAGGTTGGCGCTGGTGGCGTCACCTACAACGTGCTGATATGAGGAAAGTTTCCAACCGATTTCTCATACACAAACAACAGTTGACCGGCGTTGCCTGGTGAAACGTTGTTGTGATGCCTCGTGTAAGGAGGACAAATGCGTACCATCACGTTTCCGACTTTGATCAAAGTCGGATAGTAGCCGATCGCGATTGCGGTTTATCGTATTGCGACATTGCTGCTCGCGTTGTTCGAGATCCAAAGACTGTTAGCACAATATGGAATCGGTGGGTTCAGGAGGGTAATACGGAACGCCGTGCTGGATCCCAACGGCCTCGTATCACTAGCAGTCGAGATGACAGGCATCTTATCCGCATGTCTGTAACGGATCGTGCAGCCACGTCTCGATCCCTGAGTCAACAGATAGGGACGTTTGCAAGACAACAACCATCTGCACGAACAGTTCGACGACCTTTGCAGCAGCTTGGACTATCAGCTCGGAGACCATGGCTGCGGTTACCCTTGACGTTGCATCACAGACAGGAGCGCCTGTGATTGTGTACTCATCGACGAACCTGGGTGCACAAATGGCAAAACGTCATTTTCTCGGATGAATCCAGGTTCTGTTTACAGCATCATGATGGTCGCATCCGTGTTTCGCGACATCGCGGTGAACGCACATTGGAAGCGTGTATTCGTCATCGCCATACTGGCGTATCACCCGGCGTGATGGTATGGGGTGTCATTGGTTACACGTCTCGGTCACGCCTTGTTCGCATTGATGGCACTTTGAACAGTGGACGTTATATTTCAGATGTGTTACGATCCGTGGCTCTACCCTTCATTCGATCCCTGCGAAACCCTACATTTCAGTTGGATAATGCACGACCGCATGTTGCAGGTCCTGTACGGCCCTTTCTGGATACAGAACATGTTCGACTGCTACCCTGGCCAGCACATTCTCCAGATCTCTCACCAACTGAAAACGTCTGGTCAATGGTGGCCGAGTAACTGGCTCGTCACAATACGCCAGTCACTATTCTTGATGAACTGTGGTATCGTGTTGAAGCTGCATGGGCAGATATACCTGTACACACCATCTAAGCTCTGTTTGACTCAATGCCCAGGCGTATCGAGGCCGTTATTACGGCCAGAGGTGGTTGTTATGGGTACTGATTTCTCAGGTTCTATGCACCCAAATTGCGTGAAAATGTAATGTCAATTCTAGTGTAATATATTTGTGCAATGAATACACGTTTATCATCTGCATTTATTCTTGGTGTAGCAATGTTAATGGCCAGTAGTCTATATTAAAGGAGTTTATTTTAGTAAGTGAATTGACTATACTTAACTTACGTATCACGTACAAGGTGGTGTCGCAAGCAATTGGCGACATGCAATTAACCAGTGTCCTTCGAAATACACTATTTCCATGCAAGTAATTGATACGGATCACGAGTCACGGATCTTGTAGTGCGGTCGAAGCCAGGTGGCGCGTCGCTTTTATCCTCTTCGCGTAGAGGCTGCTCCTGTCGTGGTGACGTCAGAGTCAGCGTGCTAATGGCTGACATCATCTCACAGCCCTCTCTGCTCTACCGTTCTTGATCTTCGTGCTGGCGCTTGTCGTTGCGCCGGAACAGGTGTAAACGTGGGAGGCGCTGTGGAGCAAGTTTGGAGTTGGAATCCGGCGACAAAGGCTAAGACATCCTGGAGGATGCTCAATGGTGTCACCTCGTGTCAGAGTGAATAATGTGAAGGCAGCAAAGCAGTGGGTTTGCTGGCCATCAACATGGGCTATAGCCTGCTGTGAACGTTCAGCTGGAGCAGCAGCTAACATTTGAGGCTGTGGAAGCGGGGCCGTTACTGGGCCTATGACTTGAAGAGCAATGCACTGTATAAGTTTATTGTATTCTGATGAAACGAGGTGAGGCTGTGTGGGTCCTAGATATAGTGAAGTAGTGAATTATCGAAGGACTTGTGTTATAGTGGTAAGCTTTTAGTCGTTCAGGTTGCGTTCCCGCATGCCTTAATAATTTATGTACATTTGGACACTGTGTCACTGTAGACTGAGCGTGTTTCCCATGTGGTCTGTCCATGTTTAGTCAAGGTGTCGTTCATACAGGGTGTCCTAGTACTGTCTTGTCAACTAGTGTGTTGTTGCAGGTTACACTGGGTGTCCCTTTTGTAATGTTAATTGAGTGGGGCGAAGTGTTCAAAAAATTGGACGATATCAAAGTATTAAGATTTTGTGACTGAATACCCATTTCTGAACCTTTAATGCTTTTACTGTTAGTGGGGCCGAAGAGCGTGTTTTCCAGAAATTTATCCTGTTACTAGGTGCTCCTGGCCACATGTGTCTGTGGCTCAGTCTGGATAAGTGGAAAAGAAATAAAAGAGAAATCATATGCTCCTAAAATATATGAGAATTGGATGTACCTCCTGATCTGCTTCTCTACCTTGTCTCCGTCCATCCACTCCTCCTTCTCTCTCTTTGACCATCTCTTCCTCCTTCCCCCTCTCTCTGTCCATCACCTCCTCCCCCATATCTACACCCATCTTCTCCTCCCCATATATATTACACATATAACATTTGTATTTGTTATATGTATATGTATAAAATGTATGGATTCATATACTACAAGGATAAGTCAATTATTATCCGCAAAGTAGTTATAAAATTTTATTGTAATCAAATAGGAAAGTTACAAGAACATCATTTTTCGACATAGTCTCCTTGTGTTTAAAGGCACTTGGTCCATCGTTGTACAAGTTTCCTGATGCTCTCATAAAAGAAGGTTCTCGGTTTCGACATAGTCTCCTTGTGTTTAAAGGCACTTGGTCCATCGTTGTACAAGTTTCCTGATCCTCTCATAAAAGAAGGTTCTCGGTTGAGCTGCGAGCCAGGAATGCACCACTTCTTTCATTGCTTCGTCCTAGACAAATCGACGGCCCCTTAATGCCTGTTTGAGTGGACCAAACAAGTGATAGTCAGAAGGGGCAAAAGCGGGACTATGTGGAAGATGATCCAGTAACTAAAATTTGAGTTTATGGAGCGTTTCAGCACTGTGGGCAGCAGTATGCAGACGGGCATTGTCGTGCAACAACACAACACCTTTTGACAGCAATCCTCGGCGTTTGCTTCGAATTGCAGGCTTTAGCCTCACAGTAAGCATCTCACTGTAACGTACACTGTTTATTATTGTGCCCCTTTCTCCATAATGTTCCAGTACTGGACATTGTGCGTCCCAAAAAACCGTAAGCATCAGTTTTCCTGTGGACAGCTGGATCTTGAACTTTTTCTTGCACGACCAATTTGGATACTCTGCCGTTTACTCTCTGGCTTGTAACGATGGATCCATGTTTCGTCACCAGTAATAATCCTATCTAAGAAGTTGTCCCCTTCGTTACCATAGCGATCCAAATGTGTTTTGCAAATGTTCAAGCACGTTTTATATGCAACTGTATGAATTGTTTTGGGACCTATCTTGCACAAACTTTATGAAATCCAAGTCTGTTGTGGTTGATTTCATAATCGTGAATAATTTGCAGACGATATGCCACTTTGTCTATATTTAATCGTCTGCCTAAGAGAATCATTTCGCATGAACGCTCAATTGTTTCTTCATTTGTGGCGGTAAACAGTCGTCTTGCTCCTTCAATCGTGCGTAACATTTCGGAATTTATCAGTCCATTGATAGGCACTCTGTTGTGCCAAAACACTGTCCCATACTGTACCTAAAGTCTTCAATGAATTTCGGCTCCTGATACGCCTTCTGACCACAAAAAATGGATCAATGAACGTTGCTCTTCTTTGGTGCAAAAAGACAGCGGAGTAGCCATTATTAAAAGCACTGCAGCGATGACGAAACTAACCTATCAGCTTGAAAATTTCAAAGATATAACAACAAATGAACCATGCGTCATCAATGTGAAATGACAGTACTACCAAAATAAACAAAAATATAACTAAATTGCGGATAATAATTGACTTACCCTCGTTTGTGGCACTCCAGTAGGTATATAGAAACTCACTCATCCTCAAATAAAGGTTGTGTCAAAAATTTCAGAGCACTCGTAGAAGAACATTTGGAGACAAACGATTCTGAACAAATGAATATTTACATTTTTAATTATACTATAAATCAGTTGTTATGTCATTTGGCAAATTAAGTGTAAACTCCTGGTTTGTTTTATGTATACGCTCTGGTATTTATGGTTCATAATGTTGTCGTAGTGGCCCCTCATCAGTTAGAGGGCCCGCATAACAGACAAGCAAGGTAGGCTGCCGACATCCCTTCAACAGCTAAAATCAAAACATCGCCAATGGATGTAAACATCAACAGACTTTCCGCATAAATACGGCACTACTACGTGAAAAGCCCTGTGACAGAGATCCATCAATTTGAGCTAATGTGATTACATGTAGCACTTCACCAAATCGGTGTTATAAGCACACCAGCAAATTGCCTTCAGTAGAAAGTTATATTTTGTTGGGCGTAATACCACTTCGTAATTGTGTAGCGTAGTATTTTGGTTATTATTTCTTTTCATTGTCTTGTACTCCTATCTGGCTTTTGCCAATAAAAGAATTGTTGTATCTTGTTGTTCTTGCTTTTGGAAATTAATGCAAGCCAAGAAGGCGTTTTAGTTAAATAACGTGTGTTCAAACTTGATCGTTAGTTCTTTCCTGCCGACCGCAGGACACTACAAGATTAGATTTGGTGAGAGTCTACGTTTTCACAACTTCTAGCCAAACCTTACTCTCACCTAAATCCTGCACCACAGAGCGTAGATCACGCCCGTTTACAAAGCGAGTAAAGGATCGGATGGACACAAATGCAGACTAATTGACGTCTGTCTAACAGCGCTGCTGCTACGGTCCCAGGTTCTAATCTAGCCTCAGGCATGGACGTGTGTGCTGTCCTTAACTTAGTTAGGTTTAAGTAGTTCTAAGTCTAGGGGACTGATGATCTCAGATGTCAAGTCCCATAGTGCTTAGAGCCATTTGAACCATTTGACGTCTGTCTGTTATAGTATCACAGAGTATATTCCGACCTGAAATGTTATGACCTTACTAGAGGAAAAAGATCGTTCCTTGAAGAAGCAGCTCAGTCCCACGAAAAATCAGCCGTGTGAGACAACTTGCTATGTTCATATAGGAAATCTCGCAAAGAATCAATGCAGCGGAGCAGCTCGATTTTATCTTCCTAGATTTCCGAAAGGCGTGTGACATTGCAACACATCGTCTTCAACCTACCAAGACATGGTCGTGTGGAGAATCTTGGCAGACATGGTTTCCTTGATGAGTAGTTGACTGAGGGCACCCTGTACGTTAAACTAAACGACGAACGTTGTATAGAAGCGTAAGTGACATCGGATGTGCCATAAGGAACTGTAACAAGCCCTCTGACTTTTCCAATACAGATAAACGATTTATCAAATTCGATCAGCAGCAATACAAATTTGTTTGCTGACGATGGTATTATCTGCGGTTATGTAGGCCTATCGTCGCTGGACGATCGAAGAAACTGGAAAAGATTTTAAGAAAATTTGTGGTTGGTGTAGTGAGTGACAGCTTTCTTTAAATGTGGATAAATGTAAGGTAATGCTTACAACAAAGAGAAAGAACCCAGTGGTACCAAATTACAAGACTTATGGTGACCAGCTCGAGCACATGGTACATGCCATTCTAAGAAACGATCTAATTTTGAACGTGCACGTGAAATTAGTATTACGGATGATGACAGAAGGACGTTAGAAGACTTCTTGCGAAGAGCAGTCAACATGTAAAAGAATTAGCAGAAAAGACGCTTTTGCCACATATTCTAGAATTTTGTTCCACAGTTTGGAGTTGATTCAAGTAGGAATGAAAACAGATGTCGAATGAACTGAGAAGCATACTGCTAGAATCGTAACAGCCTGTACGAAAGGGCAGCAAGAAATTTCGTAGAACTCAAATAGGAATTCTTCGATGAAAGGCGACGAACTTCTTACAAAACCCTGCCGGGAAAAGAAAATTGTGCAAGAATTCTGCTGCCGCCATCGTATATCAAGCGTTTGATCAGGAGAGTAAGGCAAGAGAGATAAGGGCACGTGGTCAGGCGTACAAACAGTGAATTTCCGCTCGGTCAATATGCGAATGAAACAGGACAGGGAACCACCAATACTGGAGCGAAGCACTCTCAGCCATGTACTATAGGGCGGCTTGTGGATAGGAAGCAAGTTTCTTCTGGATTTCAAGACAGTTTGAGATAACTCGGTGTAAGGTGAGTAGATGAAATTTGAAAATATTGTAAGAGTACGAGTAACACGGATGTGTGTAGTTGGAAACTGCTTTACATGGAGAAAGAAGTCTGAAGGGTGCCTTTATTTAATACCAAAATGAGGGTTACATGTTATCCATTAAAAGACGAGAAAGAACCGTAAAAAATATACTGTAAATATACATGGTGTTTAAAAATGTGTCACATATTCCTACAGATATTGGTGAAAACCGGAAGAAAATTTCCTATAATGATATGCCCAAAAACAATACCTTTTGAGGGACAAGGGCCAGTCTGTTCTCTTATCCCCATCTGTCTGTTACGTAGAAGTGGACACTATACGTGATGCAGCATGTGGTCACCATGCATCCTGATGCGTCTTTCAGTACTTCTTCGCAGTGAATGATGCACTCTTCCAAATATACATTGCCCAATCCGGATTGCGTTACATGCATTGGTCACACTTCATATCGTCCATGGGCTGAGCATATACCAGTGCTATTAAATTTGCCCTTAGCCAGAAATCCAACGGATTCCAATCCCGTGAATGGTGAGGCTATACTAACGGAGCCCCTCGATCGATCCATCGCCAATGGAAGATTGGGATGAGGTACCGTCGCACGATCCGTAGAAAATGGGGCGGTGCCTCGTCATGAAAAAACCACAATCACTGTCTTTTGCACGGGTGACGTCCTCCAATGGGGCTGGTAATTCATCACGTAGAAATCGCCGATACGCAGCATCTTCTGACCTGTTTCCTAAAGTGAATAGCCCGGTGAGTCTGTCACCGACAATTCCTGCCCCTACATTGATACTGAAGCGATGCCCCACCTCCGTGATTTCTCAACGATTTCCATCTGCTCACGGGTGTGTGTTATGGTAATTTACTACGCTATCTCTTGTGAATCCCGCCTACATCAGCGAATAGTACTACGCATTACTCGTCACAAATAAAACGGGCCATAGCTCAACAGGTATTGGTTTCTAGTCATGCAGGAAGTTTGCAACTAGTTTATACCAGCCCTACCTCGTGTAACAGTACAATGTTTTAACAGTCTTTATGCCATATGTTTAGAAATATTTAAGCTATGGAACAAAAACGATTTCTCAGAAAGCGTAGTTTGCGATCTGACAGGTAGATCTTGTTCTACCTACTTTGGTAAATCATCAAATGTTTTCGTATCAGCGGAAACGGCGCAGAAATATTCCCAATAGTGAATGATGCACAATAGTCGTAGTTTCAACCGATATGTGTTTCGACTGATGCAGTAAGCGAGATACGCACCTCTGAAAATGTGTTTGAGAATAGCCGTAGTAACCATTTCCGCCGATTTCCCTTTCCCGTCCGTATTGTCCATGCGGCCGTCAACCAGTTCCACATCATTTCAAACGCTCCGTACATTCCATTCGAAATAATGAGATGAATTGGAAACAATAAACAGGCGGCAAGCCGTCTATATCATAATTTCCGCTTAGCTGAGCCGGCAAAGCGAACTGACCGCAATACGGTTGCTGTTGACAAATACTGCAGAGTTAAATGCGGCATTGTAGGAATTCGGGCGCGTTTGCAGTTCTGTGACCATAGTGTGAAAAAGGAACAAAAAAAGATTGTCGGCCAACAAAGGCACCTGTTAATACTTGTAAAATAGCGATTTCGGTAATGAGGATATGGTGGTTGCCCGAGCGTATGTATTCCTTTGTGTCGCTGAATAGGGATGCGTAAAGTTAATTTCGCACGATCGGACAGTAGAACGTGCAATGTAGGACAAAGTCATTGCTGACAATTTAGTGAATGTAATACGTGTAGGCCGCGTCAATATCAGTTCTCCTCTACAAAGGGACATCTCTGGTGAGTTAAAGAGGAATATTTTACAAGAAAAGGGACACAGTATTTGGAACATTGAAATATAAAAAGAATATCAAGGGAAATCGCATTAAAAGTCGTTTCAATACTATAAAGTATGCACCGTCATGTTTCATTTTATGAAGAGTCTTCGGCTGGTTAGGTGTGCTGGCTGCCACCGTAAATCGCGAGCTACCACCTGGACAGGGAACTTGAATGTACGACCAGATTTACACAAATATCTATGGCTCAGTAATTTTCAGTCTAGAGACAGATTGTACATCGGTGCAAAATAGTTTATATTTTCTGTACTAACAAGTTTACAGAATGATTAACTGCATCAACAATCATTCAAGGTAGCTGCAGATGAAAACATTAAAATAAGCTAGGCTTTATTAATCACTCAGATTTAAAAATCAATCGTTTAACTACTAGCTGAAAAATCCGGCTTTGCCCGGGTATTTATTTATTCTAATTTTCTAGTAGTCCTTCTCCTCCTCCCTTCTTTCTCCTCCTCGTCCTATTTCTCCCTCTCTGTCCACCTCCACCTCTCTCTCTCTCTCTCTCTCTCTCTCTCTCTCTCTACCATCCCCTCTCTCTTCATCCGCCACTCGTCCCTCCCCTGCCTATCCATTACCTCTGTCCCTGTCCAGTACTTCCATCCATTACTTCCACCCCTCTCTCACACTCTCTGTACATCTCCATCACCCCTCCTCTCAATCCACCTCCTCCACTACCCATTCCCTGTCTGTTTCCTACTCCCCCTGTCTGTTCATCTCCTCCACCCCCGTCTCTGTCCAGCTCTTCGTGTTTCCTTTCTCTGTCCGCCACCATCTCCTCTTTCCTCTTTCTGTCAGTTTCTCCCTCCCTTATGTCTGACCGTTTCCTTTCTTCCTGTTTGCACTTCTCTCTTCCTTCCCCCTCGCTGTGTGCATATCTCCTCGACATACTTTCTCTCTCTCTCTCTCTCTCCCCCTCCTTCTCTCTCTACGTTATCACACTCAAACCAGTAGAATGCAGGTGGTTCTTATCCACAAAGAATTTAAGTATTTCTTTGCTGTGCATACCAAATTTGATTGAAATCGTTCCAGGGGTTTTGGATGAGCTTACTACCCGTGGGTTTGTTCGCACACGTACATGTCAAATGCATTTCACACATATTTATTTCACGTGTGTTTCTACACATATTTCACTTGTACGTCTAGCGAATTTCGCCCTGCAGTTTCGTAATGGTTTGCAATTATGTGTAAAGTTTGTTGCAGTTCCGAAATGCTCTCATTCTCAGATACTAGATAACTAAAGTATGGATATTCTCGCGCAGTGAACTAAAGTGTTTTTTCACTCCCTCTTACACCTCTTTGATAGGTGGGTGGTTCTTACCCCCCTCCCCTCACCGACAGTGATTCCTTCCAGGCGATAAATGTTACGTGTACCAAGTTTGTTTGAAATCGGTCCACTAGTTCAAGACGAGATGTGGAATGCCCTATCCTTCCCCACACTACCTGGTCACACTCTCCCTAAAAACTGAGTTACGACATTTAAGAGATACGCTATTGTAAATGGGACTTCCTTCCCATTCCACGTCTAACCTCCATGTCTCCACAGTCCATGTCCACCCTCCACCGGGTCTCAGTACTAAGCCCCAACTGCATATATTCCCCCATTACCACGGTTAGGTTGCTTACCAGTAGCTGACGCTACAGCCAACTCCCCATGATGTCGCCCCAACATATGCGACTTGCCCTATTGCACTTAGAATAAAACATCTCTCCTACGTATACTTCTACGCACATACTTTGCAAGCCACCGTGAGGTGAATAGTGGAGGTTACCAAGTATCACAACTAGTCCTTTCCTTTCCTGTACCACTTGCAAGTAGAGCGAGGTGAAAGACTGTCCATAAGCGTCTCTAAGAGGCCTAGTTTCTCTCGTATTATCTCCGTGGTCCTTACGCGATTTGTACATTGACGACAGTGGAATCGTTCTTCAGTCGGACCCAGATGCCACTTCTGTAAAATTCCTCAGTAGAGCCTCGCGAAAAAAGGGTCGTCTTCCTTCCACGGATTCCCTTCTGAGTTGACGAAGCATTTCCGTAATACTTGCATACTGATCGAACCTACCGGTAACAAATCTAGTGGCAGGCCTCTCTATTGCCTCTATGCCTTCCTTTGATCCGACTTGGTGCAGATCCCAAACACTCGAGCAGTACTCAAAAATGGGTCGTACTGGCTTTCTGTAAACCGCCTCCTGTATTGTATTGTATTTAACTTGGGACCTAGAAACGACGGAGAGAATTCGTCCCCGCCATTTTGAAACTGTCCTGCAGCTACGCTATCTGTCGGAAGTGACGTGAACTTAGCGCGCTCATTCAGAAGATTTCAAATAATACATATGTAACGTTTCGCATTCGCAGCATTGTTTTCGGCTGAGAAAAAAAAATGCTATGCATTACTTTCTGGGCAACCCTCGTATTTATGTGAAGATTTCACGTGTGTTTTCACGTTTAACACATTCAGATACGTCAGGTCCCGCCGAATGTCACTGTGTTTTGTGTCCATCTGCCACCTCTAGCCGGCCAGTGTGGCCGAGCGGTTCTAGGCGCTACAGTGTGGAACCGTGCGATCGCTACGGTCGCAGGTTCGAATCCTGCCTCCGGTTATGGATGTGTGTGATGTCCTTAGGTTAGTTACGTTTAAGTAGTTCTAAGTTCTAGGGGACTGATGACCTCCCAGAGTGCTCACAGCCATTTTTTTTTTTTTTTCCATCCCTAGCCACATCCTGGTTCAGCCTTTACAAACTGGTGTGTCACGAAGTCTTACAGCGTGGTATACTACGATGAAGTGTGTAGCAGAAGTCTGTATAGGGCAGCAACTGAACGTCGATAAATTGTTACTTCTGCTTGTCTGTAATACAAGCGATGATAAAAACTTGAAGCACCGAGGACTTGACTCTTTCCATTTAGTTAAAAGAAAAATAAGAACACACTGATTACTTGGTCAGTTTTAGTGTGTATACTACTAGGCGTTATTCGTGGAAGGAAAGCTAGGTTTCACATATTGTTCCTGCAGTCTTAAGTCCGAACACTGGTTTGACACAACTTTCAAGGTAATCTATCCTTTCCAAGCATCTTCATCACTGCATAGTAATTGTAACCTACAGGCGTTTGAATCTGCTTACTGTAGTTAAGTCTTTGTCTCCCTTTACAATATGTGCTATCTTCCTTTCAGCGGCAGATTTCCTACTCAAAATGAATCCTACCGAGCGATTTCTTCTTTTAGTCAAGACGCTCCATAAGTTTCATCTCTCCTCACCCATATTTATTACCTCTCCATTAGATAACCTAGCTATTCATCCTCTCTTCAGTGTTCCTCTCCGACACCACATTTCCAAAGCTTCTCTGCTCTTCAAATGGTTCAAATGGCTCTGAGCACTATGGGACTTAACATCTGAGGTCATCAGTCCCCCAGAACTTAAAACTACTTAAACCTAACTAACCTAAGGACATCACACACATCCATTCCCGAGGCAGGATTCGAACCTGTGACCGTAGCGGTCGCGCGGTTCCAGGCCTAGAACCGCTCGGCCACACTGCCCGGCCTCTACTCTTCTTGTTTCGGTTGTTCATCTTTCATGTTCCTCTCATTACAGACACAAAAATTCAGAAAAGACTTCTCATTACTTAAATTTATATTCGAAGTCAACAAATTTCTCTTTTCAAAAAATACTTTTCCGCTTTAGCCAGTTTGCGTATTATATCCTCTGTTCTTCATCCAGCATCAGTTGTTTTTCTGTCGAAGTAGTAACGCTTATTCACTACACTTATTGTCCCATTTCATTATCTGATTCCCTCAGAATCTTCTTTGTTTCGTTTTTAATTCGACTGTACTTCTTTACCTATGTTTTGCTTTTATCCATGTTCGTCTTGTTATCTTTATTCAAGACACTTAACTTTCTGTTCAACTGATCTTCCAACACCTTTGCTCTCTCTGATAGAATTAGGTCATCGACAAGCCTCTGTGAACTTTAATTCGCGTTCTTAATTTTTCTTTCCGTTTACTGCTTCTACAGTGTGTAGATTGGATAACAACATAGGTAAGGTGCAACTCCGTCCCACTCTCTGCCCAATCAGTCCCTCACTTTTATGTTTTTCGACTCTGAAAACTGCAGTCTGGTTTCTGTACGAGTTGTAGGTAACCTTTCATACACAATATTTTATCCTTGTTATCTTAAGAGTTTCAAAGATTATTTTCCACTCTACTTTGACAGAATATTTCTCTAAATCTACAAATACTATAAACGTAGGTTTGCCGCTCATCAGCATATGTTCCAAAATAAGTCATAATGCCACTATTATCTCACATGTTTCTACGTTTCTCGGGATACCAAACCGATTTTCCCCGAGGCCAGCTTCAAATCTACACACGAAGCTGTTAAAAGTTTTTACTTTATTAGTCTCCAACTGGCTTCGATCTAACCGGTCATCTTCTGACAGAACCTGGATACGAAGCAAAAGAAGACGAAGTGAAAAGTAATCCATCATTACGAATCACTGCTATTTAATAACGAGTTGATACTGTTATAATGAATTGTTTTCTACTCTGAGAGAATGTATGTATAGATTGTAACATGATATGGAGAGAATGCAGATGATGTATACATTTTAATGCTAATCACCAAATACACTGAGAGTCAAAGATTCACTCTAAACTCTAAACATGGGATGAAGGTAGAGCACTAATTCAGTTCCAGACTGGACGATATCATGCAAGGTATGTTATGAATAAATATAAATGTAATTATTATGATACGTAAAACATGTTCCTTTGTTTTTCCTACGTCTGTTTACAGGATCACATGCTCTCACAACAGTAAGTAATCATGGATTACTATTCAGAATTATAGACATGTGGTGTTCATCACAAATATCTATTTTTAATAGAGGTGCTTAAAGGTTTTAAGAATTACAGTTAGCACATTGTCCGTATTTCACAGTGTCTGCATACAAATGTCCTTGGCGATGGGCAGGGACGACAGAAATCAACAAGGCGCTGGCGGGAAGTTTAAAAATTTCAAGATGGTGTTGGCAAGTAATTTTAAAATAAACAAGATGGTGGTAGTAGGAAATTAAAAATACAAGCTGGTGCTGGCTGTAAAAATTGTTATGCTGTCACTGTGCTTAAGAAATGCAATTCCATGTTCAAAGGTACCGAATTATAATACAGTGTTTCCTACAGTGCTTAAAAAAAGCGAGCGCGCACACACACACACACACACACACACACACACACACACACACACATACACACACATATGCATACAGAGAGAGAGAGAGAGAGAGAGATAGTTTATGTCCTAATTCACGTACTCTAGTCTCAGCAGTAAATTTCATTGCTAATATCATTTCACACAGGTTAGCTCAAGTGTTTCAGAAAAATGTGTTATATTACAGTTCTGAGGAATTGCACATACCTATAGAATTTTGAGAATTTTGTTACAGAACCCCTAAAAATTCATTCGTCTTTGAAATTACAAATATTTATTAAAGAAGAGAAGTCTACAAACGAGAAGGAACATTATACTGAACGTCAAGATCGTTCCCAACATTTTAATTCAAGGAAGTATGTCAACAGTTAAATATTAAATATGTTGTCGAAACTTCCATTTAGTTTGGTCATAGTGTAAAATATTCTTTATCTCAAGTGCAATGTTCAGTTGTCATATTTTAAGTGGTGGTGTTATTTTGTTGGACCCCTTCTTGGCCCCTACAACAGCCTTCACTCTGTCAGGCAAGGACTTGATAAATTTTCTAAGGTACTGATGTCAGTTTCACGGTGCCACACATTAACAGTCACCTCCGACAGCTCCTGTTTTGTTGCAGGCTTCTTCTTCTTCTTCTTCTGAACTCCTTTCCCGACTAATCGCCACAAATTTTCAGTTGAATTAAGGTCTGGCGAATTTCCCAGTCACCGAAGTTCTCTGATACCCATTTCACACATGGAAATGGTAAATTTGGACGATATGTAACAGCAGTAGCCTTAGGAATTGATGTCCAAAAATAAAATAACCAAAATTCACCTTTTCTTATGTGTGACATGGAGCCACACCCTTTCGGAGAAGCCACTGTGCGTCTGGGAAAGCACCAGGGTCAATGAACGTCGGAGGGCACCTAATCACAACTTCGTACTGATCACTGTTCATTGTTATCTGAATAAACTACAGCCTTCCAACACCTCGGTACGTCATTGCTCCCCTTTGACGAGCTGTGGTCTGTCACTCATCGTGGAAAATCGGCTTTCAACTGAAAATACCAGAATTCTCTACCGCTCGTTTTTCTGGTTTACGTCCATTCTTCCCCATGCCAGCCTCTTTTTACTCATTGCAACAGTTAAAAATAGCTTGTACTTGACAGCTCTAGCCTTCATTCCTATTGCACGGAGTCTTTCCCTAATAACTGGCGAGCTGGAATCAACTCCCGTTGCCTCTTGCTATGCTTTTGTCAGTTGAACTGAAGTAGTACGCCTTTGTTTCGGTTTAGTCGACGAAGTATTGTGTCCTTCCGGGACGAAGAAATGCGTTTGAGCCTTCCCAGCAGTAACTTTTCCATATTTCCTTTGGCCATCAGCTTCTGCAGATTTCGACTCGCACCTGACCACGAATAGTTTAACCTCTTTACAATTTCAGTGTTGTTGTGCAAAACCTCTATGTACTTCATATTTCTATGGGTTAATTCATGAGATTTCACCACGACGGTGAAGGCACTCATGCACAGTGGGAAGAACATTTAAAAAATCCAGCAATACTTTCAGTTCAGTGCTAGCGAACACCGAACCTCAGGTAATACAGAGCACCTTCTAAGGCAATAATCGCCAATATGAGATTACACTGTTGTTAGGCATTATCAAATAAATACGTATGCATTTCTGCGTAAAGACGTGTAGCTAAGATAAGAACATCATTGCAGTCATGGGATTGGAATACTTAGAACAGTGGTGTACATGTATTTTATTTTTCACAGAATTAATCATTTTTATCCTTTCACACAGATACAAAAAAAACATTTAACTTTCTCTTGCGATACAAACCAAACTTTACATTTTAATACATACACAAAAGAGTCAGTCATCATTATCACCTTTTTTAGGTAATAGTGTCCTCGAGATAAGGTGTTAAATTTATCTGGAACTATACAACATTCATCGTGTTCTGCTGTTTAACGGTAGAAGTTACTTGGCCATGGGATTTAATAACGTACAGTACAGGTGTTTCAACATCAGTATTCAATAAACATTGGGAATAATCGTTGATGATTAATCAATTGACAGATGACTGTTTCGTACCCTTTGTTACACATCCTGACCCCGTCCCGAGTGCATACGTTTAACTTGTAGACCAACAAAATCAGTAATTTGGCTCAAATGGCTCTGAGCACTATGGGCTTAACATCTGAGGTCATCAGTCCCCTAGAACTTAGAACTACTTAAACCTAACTAACCTAAGGACATCACGTACATCCATGCCCGAGGCAGGATTCGAACCTGCGGCCGTAGCGGTCGCGTGGTTCCAGACTGAAGCGCCTAGAACCACTCGGCCACTTCGACCGGCAAAATCAGTAATTTGTTCATCATTCAACTCGTCTTTCATTAGTCCAACTTTCTTTTCATTTAAAAGTGAAATGCTACGTTTTGAACAGTATGTAAAGTGCGACTCGTATAGCGAACAATTGAGGCGTCCATTTCCAAAAGGTTCCTTGTCCAAGATGTGAAAATTTTGTGGAAGCAAAAAAAGTTCTGCTCACAAACCGTTCGTTGTATGCAAATAATGTTTGTACACTGGTTAGTATCAACTGTTTAAGTATTTGGGTGGGATTACAGCTCATGGACCCCAAAGGATATTTGTAAAATAAACAAAATAACTTGGACAAAATGCCGTTTGGAACTGCATTGTGGACAAGGGGAATTTTGGAACACAGTGAAATGCACAAGGGAGGCTTTGGTTCTGTAAGGCTCAAAGAAAATTTTAAGGCCTAATAAAACCGCTGTTTTGATGTCATATCAACTGACGTATTCATAGAAAACTGAACAAAGCTTTACATTAATGTTTAGGAACAAATATATCCGCCATTACACACCTTTTTTTTTTTCAATCTCATTTTGTTCGCTTTTGTTCGTAGCATCTGCTCGGTGCGGACGTCGTAAGACATCCGTTTTAAGTTCGTTGTTGATCGGTTAACTCAGTTTTTTTTATTACAGAGGGCAGCTAATCCTCTGACCGAACACGCTGAGCTACCGTGCCGGCTGAAATGATGATGAAAAACACACAACACCCAGTCATCACGAGGTAGAGAAAATCCCTGACCCCGCCGGGAATCGAACCCAGGACCCCGTGCGCGAGAAGCGAGAACGCTACCGCAAGACCACGAGCTGCGGACACCTGAATCATCAACATCTCGCATTGGACCACCCTCGTTTTCGTCCTCTGATGCATCTTCATTACCTTCTTCACAACCTGCAAAGGTGATATTTTTGTAGAATAGCAAGGCAGGTAAGGTCTGCCAATCTTCACCATAGTCAAGTCGCAGTAATTTCTTGATGTCATCTATTTTTGTCTGCTTCACGGGAATGCCAACTGCAATCTGGTCTGGATTAATCTCTGCTACCTTCCTCTTTGGTCTGAGAACCTTTCTTGCAATGCCCACGTCTGTATTGTATGCTGGCTCTCCACGAACAAGGAAGTCTGCACTTGGTGTTTTCCCTCGTTTGATAATAAATCTCTTGCTTTCCTGCACATTTTTCTTCCACAACGCTCGATTTCGTTGTTTCTTCCTGCTTTTTCCTTTAACACTAGGTGTCACGGTTCATTCTCGCCTAACCTCAATTTCACTGCGTGTTGTTTATTCCATGATGGTTCAAATGGTTCAAATGGCTCTGAGCACTATGGGACTTAACATCTTAGGTCATCAGTCCCCTAGAACTTAGAACTAGTTAAACCTAACTAACCTAAGGACATCACACACATCCATGCCGGAGGCAGGATTCGAACCTGCGACCGTAGCAGTCGCGCGGTTCCGGACTGCGCGCCTAGAACCGCGAGACCACCGCGGCCGGCATTCCATGATGGAAATGAGCGTTTGGCGTCATTGGCCGGGAGGCCCCTTGCGGAGCAGGTCCAGCCGGCTTGGTGCAGGTCTTATTATATTCGACGCCACATTGGGCGAACTGCGCGCCGGATGGGGATGAAATGATGGTGAAGACAACACAACAACCAGTCCCTGAGCGGAGAAAATTTCCCGACCCAGCCGGTAATCGAACCCGGGCCCGTAGGTCGGCAATCCGTCATCTGACCACTCAGCTGTCGGGGCGGACCTCTTCCATGATGACCTGTAAGTATTAATGTATATTCAAAACCACAAAAAGTAAATGTTAAAGTACACTAAATCACCATGTAAGCGGTACTGAGGTGCAGATTACATGGATTCCTACAGCAAACAGCTGTACCTAATTGCAGAGCACAAAAATTACTTCCTACAGATCAAGCAAATGATTATTAGGCCCGAAGAGGAAGAGCTGTCAGAAATTTGTCACGTCTGCAAGTAATGCGTCAAGCAGAGAGGTGTGAAACACAGCTATTACTACCATTTTGCAGGCAGATTTTGCGGAGATACACACAATAGACGTAATTTGAATTACAGACCTAATTTTACGGTGGGTATTGTTCCACAATTTGACTAATTAATTCGCATGTCCGAAGAAACAGACATTGCGGCGACTACAGCCGCTATGAAATACACGACATGTATTCGCAGTTACGATTATGGACAACCGTCCGCTGTATAATGGCAAGACAACAAGGAAAATTTGTGCCGGACCGGGAATCGAACCCGGTTTTCCCGCTTATCGCGAACGGTTACCACTTGGCTATCTGAGCACGACTAACGCCCAGAAACAAGGCTCACGACAGGTGGAGGTGTGGGTCTCTCCTATATCATTCCTGGTTGACTAACAGGACAGCAACTTCATCTGTAGTTGGAGCATTACAGCGATCCGGCTGAGATCCTCTTGGTCTTTTTTCGGCTGTAATTGTAAACTTGTAGTTACTGCGTTCGTCATTTGGAACCGATGGAAGTACTGCTTTAAGGCTGTTGAACCTATGGTTGCACTCTGTGTAGCATATGTTTGCAGGCTTCCTACCAAACCTGAGTTTAAATTAGGAATACGTTGCCTAACATTTGCCTAGTCTTGGTATTAGCTACAAAATAAATCTATAAAAATTTTGAAACATCAGTCGGCAACAAAGAGGCAGTCAAATGGTACACTTGGCCCCGTACCTTAAAAGTAGGCACAAAACGCCCCTTCAGCGATCTGCTTCACTCTAAAAGAAGTGCCTGCATCTCGTGGTCGTGCGGTAGCGTTCTCGCTTCCCACTCCCGGGTTCTCGGGTTCGATTCCCGGCGGGGTCAGGGATTTTCTCTGCCTCGTGATGGCTGGGTGTTGTGTGCTGTCCTTAGGTTAGTTAGGTTTAAGTAGTCCTAAGTTCTAGGGGACTGATGACCCTAGATGTTAAGTCCCATAGTGCTCAGAGCCATTTGAACCATCTAAAAGAAGTAATTTGAGAATCGCTGTTGTAGGTCCTTAGTTTCTTCGAAAAGTGTTTCGATAGCGGCAAGTCGTGCGTATTTCATTTATTGAAGCAAGTTGAGAATATCCAACATGTTTTATTTACATATTTTATTACTGAATCGTAGTAAAGTCTACTTTTCTAGCTATGGCAGCTCCTCGGTATCGTATACCATCGACTCATCATCGCCGACGGCCAGCCTAAGAACGGCATAGCGCAGCCGGTCTTCCTGTAACTACATCATTCGGGTGTCACTGGATTGTTTTTGCCACACTTACTATAAACGACTCTTTCCATGTTCCAAGTGATGAGCGGTTGCCTCCTGTCTATCATCCTAACGGCTCCGAGCAACACACAAACGTAGCTCGTGCTGCTCATCTGTCTCGAAAGGCTGTGAATTTTCACGGTGACTAGTCCCGGCAGACAAACGAAGTTCGTGTTGGTCTTCTGTCTCCAAAAGCCACGAAATATGACGGCTACGATCAGCAGATACACGGACCTCGTGTTGCTCATCTGTCTCTTATAGCCGCCAAGTTTCGTGACGGCTACGGTCAGGATAAACGTGCGTCTGTTTCCTGGTGCGTTTTAACAGAACGTGAGATTTCGACACCGATGGGGTCTTTGGCCCAATACAGTTCCCCTTCGGAATTCGTCTCTACTGATAGGGAAACCACGTGGTGCCTATGATCGGAGGATAATCGAATCTGACGTTTATCCTGAGTTTCTGCACTTCGAGCACCTGGCCAGATCGTGTGATGTCGTCAGTCATACGACCACACCGCCGCCTGAGAGATCCTCCGGATGCGATTCACTCGATAAATGGAACAGAAGAACGGCTGTGCTAGCCAAAGAGTACACAACCAGTCGCAGTACTTACTCTCGCCGCGTGGCGCCGCTAGGCCACTTCATGTGTAGCAGGAGTGTAGTGCAGTTGTGCCAGTCTACAGTTCGTAGAGGCGCTCAGTAGTCAGCCAGCGCCGATGTTAGTCATCATCTGCAGCTCAGTCATTGCTGCCATCAAGTCTTTGCAACCCAGTTCCAAGTCAGTCTTCAAATTCACGGGATTCGACATTCGAGTTTACAAGAGATTAATTCGTCACTGCAAGATTTGTGACTTGAAAATAATGTCATTCTACAAAAGCTTAGTCTAGTCGCGTCTTCTATTATTGTCAACCAAAAGTTCATGGATTACAACAAAGTAATAAATACTGTCTTATTCTGTACTCCTGCTAATTACTTGTGTTTTGCTGTTGAAGCTACCAAGCAGTCTTGGCATAGTAGACCCCAAGTTTCCACCTCCTAGGCTATCTCATATTTGCTACCTCATGTTGATGGGCTCGGTTATGGTGGAAGATCGAGAGTCATCAGATCGGCCTGCACTGAAGCCATGTTCACGTCCTACGTTACTCTCCACAGACCGCGACGCAGCATTACGGCGTCTGTTAGTATTCAAAAGTGACGAATCCCATGAGATTGAGGGGATGCAAGTCTAGAGCACTGCGATGTTAAACTCTGTCCACGCTCCGGTTCATTTTCTGTTAATCTTCTCTTCTTGAGCAGAAACAGAAAAAAGGTTATACCATTTTCGGGATTGCATTATTGATAAACGATAAACTTATCAAAGGTAACAGTTAGATCATTTGAAGAATGAAATAAGTTAAACAAACGAAGAAACTAATACGAAATCACAACAACTGTATCACTTATATCCACGACAAACAATGAAAACCTCTGAGGAAATGTAAGATAGTGATTTTTAGTGTCTACTAGACAAACTTATCGACGATAATAGATTTGACTGTGAAATCAACAAGTTTATCAACGGTAATAGTAACGTCAACTCGACAAAGCTATCAACGATAGTAGTTACACTGACTCAACAATGAAATCAAGAACATCTGTGGATAACGGGATTGAACTGTTAAGTTTATTGTGATGATGATGATGATGATAATGATGATGATAAAACGTACCAAAATACTACTTTTTATGGATTCTACCGTTTCTGTTTTATGCCACCCGTGATCTAAGGGTAGCGTCTTTGATTACTAAACAAAACGTCCTCACTCCTGGGTTCGAAACGCGGCACCGCTTAAATCTGAATATAATTCATTAGAAATGGCGGCCAAAGACTTCCGGCATAAGAAGTCACCGTCGTTCAGCAAACGGTCTTGTCAAATAGGGCGGAGGAAATGACAGAGTTTAAGGGTACTTTCCCTCGGGGTGGGAAACTGCCCACCAGTGCGGAATAATCAGCAATGATCAAGGGCATCAAGATGCAGAAGGCAGTGGAAACGACTGCATTAAAGACACATAATACGTAATCACTGGAGATGTGACCTGTAACTGGAAGTGTCATAGCGATCTCTCCATTGGCAATAGATTACGGATTAGTTCCCCATTCCGATCACCGAGAGGAGACTGCCACGGAAGAGCTGATCACGAGAAAAAGACTCAACAACCAACGAGAGATCAAAGTCGTACGAGTCGGGACGTGGAATGTCAGAAGTTTTAATGCGGTAGGGAAGCTACAAAATGTGAAAAGGGAGATGCTAAGGCTCAAACTGAAATGGAAAAAAGATACGAATTTCTGGTCATATGAGTATAGAATAGTATCAACAGCGGCAGAAAGTAGTATAACGAGAGTAGGGTTTGTTGTGAATAGTGAGGTAAGGCAGAGAGTGAGTTACTATGAACAGTTCAGTACCAAGGTTGTTCTCATCAGAATCAACAGCAAATCAACACGGACAACAACAGAACGTCGCAAGCCGAAGATGAAGAGATGGAGATTGTATATGAGGATATTGAACGAGTAATTCACTACGTTAAGGCAGATGAAAATGTAATAGTCATGGAGAATTGGAATGAGGTTGTAGAGGAAGGAGTAGACAAAAGGGTTACGGGAGAATATGGGCTTTGTATTAGGAATGAGAGAGGAGAAAGGAATATAGAGTTCTACAGTGAATTTCAGCTATTAATAGCGAATACTCCGTTCAACAGGAGGATCTGTATTTGAACAAGGGTGGGAGATAAGGGAAGACTTCAGTCAGATTACGAAGTAAGGAAGTACAGAAGTGTTCAGGGAATTTCAGGCATACAGAAATAAAAGTCACTTGAGAATGCAATAAATACGAAGTGCAGGGAAGCAAAGGTGAAATGGCTCCACGAAGAACAGGAAGAAATAGAAAAAGAAGTGATTACCGGCAAGAATGGCACAGCATAGAGAGAATTCAAAAGACACTACGGTGAAATTAAAAGGAACGGTGATAACGTTATGAGTGCAATGGGGATTCCACTGTTAAATGCAAAGGAGAAAGAAGATAGGTGGAAAGAGTGAACTGAAGGACCCTTGGAACAGGAGAGCGGGAAGACTTGTCTGATGACGTTATAGAAGAAGAAACAGGAGTCGATATAGAGGAGATAGGGGAACAAGAATTGGAATCAGAATTTAGAAGAGCTTTAGAAGACACAGAATAAAATAAGGCAGAGGAGATAGGCAACATTCCATCAGAATTTCTAAAATTCATGACTATTCACGTTGGTGTGTAGAATGTATGAATCTGGCGATGAACGATCAGGCTTTCGGAATAACATCAACCGCACAATTCCGAAAACTGCAAGAGCCGACAAGTGCGAGAATTATGGCACAGTAAGCTTAACAGCTCATGCATTCAAGTTACCGACAAGAATAATAAACAGAACAAGGGAAAAGGAAATTGAAGATGTATTAGATTCACAACTATTCACGTTAGTGTGCACAATATATGACTCTGGCGATGTACAATCAGGCTTTCGGAATAATATCAACCACACAATTCCGAAGACTGCAAGAGCCGACAAGTGCGAGAATTATGGCACAACAGGCTTAACAGCTCATGCATCCAAGTTACTGACAAGAATAATATCCAGAACAATGGAAAAGAAAACTGAAGATGTGTTACATGACCGTCAGTTTGGCTCTTGGCGATTCTGGTGTTGCGATTGATAATGGAAGGAAGCCTAAAATCAAGACACGTTCACGGGATTTTTCGTCCTGGAGGAAGCGTTCAACAATGTAAAATGGTGCAAGATGTACGAAATTTTGAGGAAAATATATGTCAGCTGTAGGGAAAGAAGGGTATTATACAATATGCACAAGAACCAAGAGGAAACAATAAGAGTAGGAGACCAAGAACAAAGTGCTCGGATTAAAATGGATGTGAGGCAGGGATGTAGTCTTTCGCCACTATTGTTCTATATATACACTGAACAAGCAGAAACGGAAATTAGAGAAGGATTCACGAGTGGATTTGCAATTCAAGATGAAAGGATATCAATGATACCATCTGCTGATGACATTACTATCCTGAGTGAAAGTAAATGACGTGTAGCTAGGGCCTCCCGTCGGGAGACTGGTCGCCTGGTGCAAATCTTTTGACTTGACGCCACTTCGTCGACTTGCTTGTCGATGGGGATGAGATCATGGTGATAAGGACAACACAACACCCAGTCCCTGAGCAGAGAAAATCTCCAACACAGCCGGAAATCGAACCCGGGCCCGTTGGTAAGACAATCCGTCGCGCTGACCACTCAGCTACCGGGGGCGGACCTGAGTGAAAGTGAAGAACAACTCAGTATCTACTGAAGGGAATGAACAGTCTAATGAATACAGAATAAGGACTGAGAGTAAAACGAAGGAAGACGAAAGTAGTGAAAAGTAGCAGAAATGAGAACAGCATTGTATGGTAGAGAAACATGGACCATGGGAAAACCGGAAAACAAGAGAATCGAAGCATTTGAGATGTGTGGCAACACAAGGAGATTGAAAATTAGTTGGACTGATAAGGTAAGGAACGAGGAGGTTCTCTGGAGAATCGATGAGAAAAGGAAATATATGGGAAACACTGACAAGAAGAAGGAGCATTATAATAAGACATCTGTCAAGATGTCAGGGAATAATTTCCATGGTACTCCAAGCAGCTGTAGACGTTAAGGACTGTAGAAGAAAACAGGAACTGGAATACATCCAGCAAATAACTGAATAATTGAGGACGTAAGCTGCAAGTACCTCTCTGAGATGAAAAGATTGGCACTGGAGGGTAATTGGTGGAGGGCCGTCGAAATAATTCAGGAGACTGATGACTCAGAAAACTATTTCTATCTTGGTTTATTTAGTATTATAGAACATCTGCTGTACATCTTTTTTTCTTCCAATGTATGAAATGATCCTTACACGAAACTGAGTCGATCTGCATTTTAAAAAATCCAATATTACTCATTTTTATGGACAACTCACGCCCAACCAAAACTTTCATTATGGCAAAATTGTTTTCAGAATAAATCATCTAAACGTTTTAAGACATTTTTCCTACATCTCCTATGCATTCCAACTGCCCCGCACTGACCCAGTAAAAGAAAAGAAAACACACTGTATGTATAGGTTATTCGGCTTCTGGGTGGCACGATGAAACATGTACCAGATTTCAAGTTAGGTTCCCAACAACACAACTGTGAAAACTGCGTCCAGTTTCGTGCAGTAGTTTTTGGGTGCTGCACATACAAACATACGGACAGACAGCAGAGAAACAAATAAACAAAAATTTTAATAATAATTGTTTTTGGTTCTATTTCTGGTATAAAGAACACTCATATTAAGTTTTCTGAAATATCTCCAAAGTACAAATATCGGTCAGTTACAATTTTATGTGTATACATTACAAAATCAAGTTGAATGCTGAAGCAGCTGGTTAAAAGCGATTCGATCGAGCAAGAAACGAAAGTATTGAAACGACTGTAATCCACTCCAGGGAGTTATGAAGTAAGAAATCTCATATATTGTGGCGCACCTGTGTTACGAGAAAATCATGAACTAGCCGTCTATGAAATTCAGTGCTCTGTGGGCTTGAGGCTATGTTAGTGTATGTACGATTAGGTTTCGATTACCATTCCAGGCGAAGACTTTTAAGGGAGTCTAGTAGATTCATTTTATGCCAAATCGAGAACATAAGATTCCACCACCGCCCCTCCCGCAAGAGGTTCGAGTTCTCTCCCGGGGATGAGTGTGTGTGTTGTTCTTAGCATAAGTTACTCATAGTTTAAGTTAGTGCAAATAGTGTGTAAGGGACCGATGACCTCAGCAGTTTCGTCCCTTAGGAATTCACACCCATTCGAACATTTTAAAGATTTCACCGTGTTGTTTGCTTAAGATTCCAAAATCCTCAAGTTCTTCTCGGAAGGAGTGTGTCAGCGTTCTAATCCTAGTTCGACACAAATGCATTTATTATGTCCTTTCAGGTGAGCACACCTAATTTTTGGTGGAAATTTATTTCGATATTTAATATCTCTTCATTCATTGTCAATAACAATATGAAATGGTTTCGACTCCCGTAGAGACACAGATCTTTTGGTCACATCATTTCAAGTTCAAACACACCACTCCTAGCCACTGCTGAAAAAGAATTCAACACGTAACGTGCCTTCGTGTGTAGCCCTCGACGTTATGTGTGGGGCTCGAATCCGAATCATCACTGTACTCTTCCACTTTGTCACATAATTTCTAGTTCAAACATGCACACATGTCGCTACTCGTGAAATAAACATAGAATCTTTAAATTATAACCTAGGAAACAATGCAGTTTCAAACATCTCGCTACTGCTGGGAAAATTCGATACTTGGAATTTGATTTTGCCTATAAAACAATAGGATTAGGTTTGGGGTTCGAATCCCTTTCCAACACACACATTATGTCACTTCACGTTTGTTACTTGGGAAACTTACCATGTTTAACAAATTTCATGGTTGTTTAACAGAGGCAGTAGTTTCTGGATAGGCATCCCGATCCAGTATAAAATATTTCGTCAGCTAATTTCAAGTTCAGATTTGCTAACTAATAATGGCTAAAAACGTGGTGTATCTCGTCTCTTTATGGTTACGGTAGTCAGCAATAGTAACCAAAGCTGTGGTCGAGTCTCATTAAGCATGAATAACATACATTTTTAATGTCACTTTGACTCCGATAACAAGTACGATGGGTGGTTTTCGAACTGCACATAGATCAATGTGGTGTCATGAATACAGCGAAATTAATAATGATACGTTGTTGATGATGATACAGCGCTTGATCTTCGTAATCATAGTTTTTCAAATGTTTATTTCATTAATCAGTTTATGCAAACGCACTCGCTTAGTGAAAAATGCTTAATAGGTGGTTGTAAAATCTTTTAGAGACCAAGAGTAGAATAATTTCTGGTGTGTTAGAGTTACTGTCATTACTTGTATCAGGTACTACTGAGACTCGTAACATCTTATAAATGTCGCTTATTTTAATAAATTTGGGTTTACAAGCGTTAAGAACGGTCTCAAATGTCCCCTGACACATTTAGTATAGTGGTATTAATTAACATCAGGAGTTATTGCCACACAGAGCAGTATTTTCTACTGGTCACTTGTGTTAACCATCTTGTGTAGTCAAACGTCTGTACCGAAACGATATTAAAATACCTGCAAGACAGGTATTAACATGTGGACTGCATGCAAATCAGGTGAAACATAATTTAGGCCGGTCGAAACTTTTGAGCATGATTATACATTATTTAACGAAGCTCGGAATAATTTTAAGCTTTTCCTTTACCATTTCGCTTGCAAGTGTATTTATTCATCTGTCGCGGCAAATTAGATTGTTGTTAAGGTGCCGGTTGAGTGCTGGTGTATACATTCGAAAAGCACCTACAAGCCAGATTTCGTCCTTCATTGTGACTATAATATAACTTTACAGTGTGTATTTTTAGCTGGCAAGAGGCAATTTTTATACTGGGTTCTCTTTTTTTCGATGTTGTGGTCCATTTTCACTACAAGCTAAACGCCTGCTTGCGCTGTCAATTCAGAACGTAGAATTTACGGGAATTAGGTAACTTGTGTGTGCTGTTGTGGTGACAGCTTCTTCCACCGACCTACCATGGCCTCATTGCTTCCATGCCACGACCTCTCGACGCTGTTATCCGTGCCAAAGGTGGACAACCCGGCTGTTCTACATCTACATCTACATCTACATCCATACTCCGCAAGCCACCTGACGGCGTGTGGCGGAGGGTACCCTGAGTACCTCTATCTGTTCTCCCTTCTATTCCAGTCTCGTATTGTTCGCGGAAAGATGGATTGTCGGTATGCTTCTGTGTGGGCTCTAATCCCTCTGATTTTATCCTCATGGTCTCCTCGCGAGATATACGTAGGAGGGAGCAATATACTGCTTGAATTTTCAGAGAAGGTATGTTCTCGAAACTTTAACAAAAGTCCGTACCGAGCTACTGAGCGTCTCTCCTGCAGAGTCTTCCACTGGAGTTTATCTATCATCTCCGTAACGCTTTCGCGATTACTAAATGATCCTGTAACGAAGCGCGCTGCTCTCTGTTGGATCTTCTCTATCTCTTCTATCAACCCTATCTGGTAAGGATCCCACACTGCTGAGCAGTATTCAAGCAGTGGGCGAACAAGCGTACTGTAACCTACTTCCTTTGTTTTCGGATTGCATTTCCTTAGGATTCTTCCAATGAATCTCAGTCTGGCATCTGCTTTACCGACGATCAACTTTATATGATCATTCCATTTTAAATCACTCCTAATGTGTACTCCCAGATAATTTATGGAATTAACTGCTTCCATTTGCTGACCTGCTATTTTGTAGTTAAATGATAAGGGATCTCTCTTTCTATGTATTCGCAGTACATTACACTTGTCTACATTGAGATTCAATTGCCATTCCCTGCACCGTGCGTCAATTAGCTGCAGATCCTCCTGCATTTCAGTACAATTTTCCATTGTTACAACCTCTCGATACACCACAGCATCATCTGCAAAAAGCCTCAGTGAACTTCCGATGTCATCCATCAGGTCATTTATGTATATTGTGAATAGCAACGGTCCTATGACACTCGCCTGCGGCACACCTGAAATCACTCTTACTTCGGAAGATTTCTCTCCATTGAGAGGTTAGGTAGATAGTCATAATTTTCTGGCTGAGCAGTGCATTCAGAAATAAACAGCCAAGTATTTGTAACAAAGAAGAATATCAATGCCTATGTTGCTCATTTCACTCGCAGCATTTACATTAGATTCCTCACTAACCACATCCTTTGAAAATGCGAAATATTCTGAAAAAAAGAAAACAAACAGTCAAATAGTAGTTAAAAGAAAGAATATAAATGCCATTGCTGGTTGTTTCATCTTTCACTTTTTAATGCGAATGAAGCAGCGAAATCGAGGAAACTCATTCCTTATAGAGCACGTTCTTACACGCAGATAACATAGAGCGTTGCGGAATATAATTCTGTTACATTAATAAAAAAAGTGCCTGAGTGTGTTACAAACGCGGAGATGAAGAAGAAGAAGAAGAAAAAGAAAGAATGTACCATGACACGAACACACTCCCTTCACTTCCCTATTGCATATCTCTAATCGCATGAGCACAGCGATGGGTTGCACTTTCGAAAATTATTATCGTTCGTCTTAGAATCTTCTAAGCAGTCGTGCAGTTAACGTGTCCTTAACTGGCATTTAATTATAACAAAGCGTACCTAGAGTGACGTGTTTGTGATAAATCTTCAATGAGCCGTTGGCCTGGAACAGCGTATTCACGCAAATTATAATACCGAAACAAAGAAATACGATGAATCCTCTCAAAATTAACGAGCGTGCCACGTCACTTGACCGATTTCCGATTTCATACGAACGCCTGTCGAAAGCAGTTGGGGCTTCCTCATTTTAGTCACTCTTCATTCTACGATCGTTTTAAAAACGAGATAGTACATGTGCAACTTGTAAGATGTGCAATTTTTTTTTCTAAATCATGCTAAAGTTTGTGTGGAGTATAACTGAACACACAAAAGCAGTAAAACTATGAATCTCTCCCATTATCGTGCATTGTGTTTAAAAATATTATCTGTTGGCGATTTTGTTTATTTTCGTTATACACTAGCACAGAAAGAACTTTCATATGTTTAACTTTACGTGAACATGTGAATTTACTATTACTTAGGATAGGTTTCGTAATTCTCTTACGCATTGTCATCTACCATTCCCATTTGTTTTGACTTGTAAAAATATGGAGGAGGGTTGTTCATCTTGCTTCACTCCTATCGCGATGCTGTCCCGCTGTGATATTCTATCTCTGTGGGGATAATTATTTCGGAAAATACCGCCAAAACCCATATGCGAAGTTTCTAAAGTACGGGGTGATTCTAAAGTCACTATACATTTTGTACTTAAACAAATTTTATTAACCAATATGTAATGGCACTGCAACTTATGTTACAATAGGACATAATTTCAGTACATTTTAATGTGACCACCTTTCATGTCTGGGCATACCGCCCAGCGCTCCATTATAGACCGAAAAACCTACCCACACATATCTGGTGTAATCTCAGCAGCTGCGGCTCAAATCCGCTGTGTTAAGTGTTCAGCGCTGTGGATTTCACCTGGTATACCTTAGACTTGTCCGCAGCTCGTGGTCGTGCGGTAGCGTTCTCGCTTCTCGCGCCCGGGTTCCCGGGTTCGATTCCCGGCGGGGTCAGGGATTTTCTCTGCCTCGTGATGACTGGGTGTCGTGTGCTGTCCTTAGGTTAGTTAGGTTTAAGTAGTTCTAAGTTCTAGGGGACTGATGACCATAGCTGTTAAGTCCCATAGTACTCAGAGCCATTTGAGCCAAAAAGTGGTTCCGATTAATAATTACGACTTTTGTCGCAGTGATCAAGTGCAGGGTACTTCACTTTCTAACTACGCCTATTTCAGCTGTATTTAAAGGGGCAGTCAAATGAAAACGAGGCATATAGAAAAAAGTAAGTAAATTGTTTATTACTTCAAAAGCAATTATCAGAGCTGTTAACAGATTTATCCCATTGTGAGACGACAGTCAGTACCCTGAAGGAAAAATGTTTGCAGCTTCCTAAGTAACCATGAAGGTACCGAGGCATGCACCTCTTCGTCCGAAGTAAATCGATAGCCAAGAATGTGTTTCCTCAGGGCACCAAAAACGTGGAAATCGTGTGGGGAGAGATAGAGACTGTATAGAGGATGTGTAAAACCTCCCCAGCGAAACTTCTGCGCTCTCGCTACGGTCGCAGGTTCGAATCCTGCCTCGGGCATGGATGTGTGTGATGTCCTTAGGTTAGTTAGGTTTAAGTAGTTGTAAGACTAGGGGACTGATGACCTCAGATGTTAAATCCCACAGTGCTTAGAGCAATTCTTTTGAAACTTCTGCATAGTAGTGAAAACAACCTTGGTGCCAAGTGGGCGAGCATTTTGTTGGCAAATTCTCTCGACTAAGCTGTAGAATATTCGCTGGGCTGCCCTTACACATCCTCCATACATCCCGATCCCTCCCCATGCGATTTCCAAAATTTTGGAGCCACATTCGTAGACTTGGCCCTGTTGAGATCATTTTGCTGCAATTGCATGTGCAGTATTGAATACAGGTATATGCAAACTCTGAGTAATGAAGACAGGATTATGTTCAGATTTATTTTATTTATTTAAATATTATCCAGTTCTTATTACTAAAAATATCATATATGCTAGGACAAAAAAAATTGAAAAATGCATTTTTCCTGGCCGTGCGGTTAAAGGCGCTGCAGTCTGGAACCGCAAGACCGCTACGGTCGCAGGTTCGAATCCTGCCTCGGGCATGGATGTTTGTGATGTCCTTAGGTTAGTTAGGTTTAACTAGTTCTAAGTTCTAAGGGACTAATGACCTCAGCAGTTGAGTCCCATAGTGCTCAGAGCCATTTTGCAATTTTCCTCTTTTTCGCGCCTGAATTTATGTCAAGTCAAACCCCGTGACGTTCAGTTTCACTAAAGATATTCTTAGGTACGGAACGGGAGAGAGGTGCTCGTGTGTGAACATTGAGATGCATCACGTGAATTGCTATTCAAATGATGAACAGAACAGTTCACATACGTGTGGCTCTCACCACTATTGCTACTGACACACAGTGTGGTTCAAGATAGTGTGAGACGTCACACCATACGATATCTGTGCCATTTTGCAGTATTAAGCGGGCGTTTGATTACAGCGTGGCACTTATCTTTTTAAGCCAAAAGCAGTTTTAATGAAAGCAATACTGGGACTGACTATTGCCACAAACGCAATGATTAGAATCTGCAAGAAAGAACAAAAAGGATTTGTGTAACGATGTGGATCTTATCTGACAGTAAACTACTACGGAGCCTAGAACAGGCACATGGTGAGCTCTACAGCGCTTGTGAACGAAAGCCACTTGGATTTGCCTCTGGCAGGTCAACCCGCCGTGTCGGGGGCGTTAGCCTCATCTGCATGGTGGCTCACTCCGCCACCATTAGTCGGGCGTATACCGGCCGTATTCACAAAGCAGCGTCAATTGAGTCTCAGACGGCGAACTGCTCTAAAGGGGAAAAAATAATGAGTTCCCCAGGGACGCCCACGTTGGAGGCTGCCTAATAGGAAAGCTCGTCACACTGCTAGTTTGCATAGGTTCGCAGAGAGTAGTCAAGTCTTACGATCACTTACTACTTGGGAAGGGTGACTTCGTTACGCGTGAAATATTATAGAAAGGTGCCAAGCCAACACATACAGCCCGAATAATATTGATGGAACTAGACCCCTTATAGGTACAGTTTTACAGTCAACTTGTACATCTTGTAACGCTGTTTTAGGGAATATCGACATCGTGAAACGTTGGCTGTGAGCAGATTCAGGTTAATTCTTAGAAAAAGTGTATACAACAACCAGGCACTGCTAATAATGTTATTTATTAAGACAAATAGAACGTGTGGGTATGTTCTGGTGGAGGATGGTGAGTCAGCATGATTCAGAAATCGCTCGAAGATAGAAGAATCATTCTGTTAAAGTGGAGCAAAGGTGTACACTTAACAGGTTTCCCATCTGATTTTCTGGTTACATGACAATCAAAGTTGTACACAATACATCTATGATCATACATTACACGATACCCTAAGTTCAAAATTGCTCGTTGTTGTTGTTGTTGTAGTCTTCAGTCCAGAGACTGGTTTCTTGCAGCCCTATATGCTACTCTATCCTGTGGAAGTTTCTTCATCTCCAAGTAACTACAGCAACCTACATCCTCCTGAATCTGCTTAGTGTATTCATCTCTTGGTCTCCCTCTACGATTTTTACCCTCCACGCTGCCCTCCAATCCTAAATTGGTGATCGCTTGATGCCTCAGAACATGTCCTACCAACCGATCCCTTCTTCTAGTCAAGTTGTGCCACAAATTCCTCTTCTCCCCAATTCTATTCAGTACCTCCTCATTATTTACGTGATCTACGCATCTTAACTTCAGCATTCTTCTGTATCACCACATTTCGAAAGCTTCTATTCTCTTCTTGTCTAAACTAGTTATAGTCCATATTTCACTTCCATACATAGCCACACTACATACAAATGCTTTCAGAGATGACTTTCTGACACTTAAATCTATATTCGATATTAACAGATTTCTCTTCATCAGAAACGCTTTCCTTACCGCTGCCAGTCTACATTTTATATCCTCTCTACAGCGACCACCATCAGTTATTTTTCTCCCTAAATAGCAAAACTGATCTACAACTTTAAGTGTCTCATTTCCTAATCTAATTCCCTCGGCATAACCTGATTCGACTATATTCCATTATTCTCGTTTTGCTTCTGTTGATGTCCATCTTACATCCTCCTTTCAAGACACTGTCCATTCCGTTCAACTGCTCTTCCTGGTCCTTTGCTGTCTCCGACAGAATTACAATGTCATCGACAAACCTCAAAGTTTTTATTTCTTCTCCATGGATTTTAATTCCTACTCCAAATTTTCTTTTGTTTCCTTTACTGTTTGCTCAGTATACTGAATAACATTTGGGATAGGCTATAACCCTGTCTCTCCGACGGCCGCTGCGGCCGAGCGGTTCTAGGCGCTTTAGTCTGGAACCGCGCGACTTCCGATGTTAAGTCCCACAACGCTCAGAGCCATTTTGAAACTAACTGTCTTACTCCTTTCACAACCAGTGCTTCCCTTTCTTGCCCCTTGACTCTAATAACTGACATCTGGTTTCAGTACAAATTGTAAATAGCCTTTCGCTCTCTGTATTTGACCTCTGCCACCTTCAGAATTTTAAAGAGAGTATTTCATTCAAAATTGTCAGAAGCTTTCTCTAAGTCTACAAATGCTAGAAATGTAGGTTTGCCTTTTCTTAATCTATCTTCTAAGATAAATCGTAGGGTCAGTACTGCCTCGCGTGTTACAACATTTCTACAGAATCCATACTAATCCTGACCGAGGTCGGCTTCTACCAGTTTTTCCATTCGTCTGTAACCAATTCGCAACCGTGATTTATTAAACTGATAGTTCGGTAATTTTCACACCTGTCAACGCCTGCTTTCTTTTGGATTGGAATCATTATATCCTTCTTGAAGTCTGAGGGTATTTCGCCTGTCTCATACGTCTTGTTCACCAGATGGTAGAGTTTTGTCAAGGCTGGCTCTCCCAAAGCTATGAGTAGTTCTAATGGAATGTTGTCTACTCCTGGGGTCATGTTTCGACTTAGTCTTTCAGTGCCCTGTCAAATTCTTCACGCAGTATCATATCTCCCATTTCATCTTCATCTACGACCTCTTTCATTTCCATAATATCACCCCTAAGTACATTGCCCTTGTATAGACCATCTATATACTCCTTCCACCTTTCTGCTTTCCCTTCTTTGCTTAAAACTGGCTTTCCATCTGAGCTTTTGATATTCGTACATGTGGTTCTGTTTTCTCCAATGGTCTCTTTAACTTTCCTGTCGGCAGTATCTATCTTGTTGTTGTTGTTGTGGTCTTCAGTCCTGAGTCTGGTTTGATGCAGCTCTCCATGCTACTCTATCCTGTGCAAGCTTCTTCATCTTCCAGTACCTACTGCAGCCTACATCCTTCTGAATCTGCTTAGTGTATTCATCTCTTGGCCTCCCTCTACGATTTTTACCCTCCACGCTGCCCTCCAATACTAAACTGGTGATCCCTCGATGTCTCAGAACATGTCCTACCAACCGATCCCTTCTTCTAGTCAAGTTGTGCCCCAAGCTCCTCTTCTCCCCAATTCTATTCAATACCTCCTCATTAGTTATGTGATCAACCCATCTAATCTTCGGCATTCTTCTGTAGCACCACATTTCGAAAGCTTCTATTCTCTTCTTGTCTAAGCTATTTATCGTCCACGTCTCACTTCCATACATGGCTACACTCCATACAAATACTTTCAGAAATGACTTCCTGACATTTAAATCTATACTCGATGTTAACAAATTTTTCCTCTTCAGAAACGCTTTCCTTGACATTGCCAGTCTACATTTTATATCCTCTCTACTTCGACCAACTCCTAGTGAAATATGCCTCTACATCCTTACATTTGTCCTCTAGCCATCCCTGCTTAGCCATTTTGCACTTCCTGTCGATCTCATTTTTGAGACGTTTGTATTCCTTTTTGCCTACTTCATTTACCGCATTTTTATACTTTCTCCTTTCATCAATTAAATTCAAAATCTCTTCTGTTATCTAAGGATTTCTACTATCCTTCGTCTTTTTACGTACTTGGTCCTCTGCTGCCTTTACTATTTCATCTCTCAAAGCTACCCATTCTTCTTCTACTGTATTTCTTTCCCTTGTTCTTGCCAATCGTTCCCTAATGTTCTCTATGAAACTCTCTACGATCTCTGGTTCTTTCAATTTACCCAGATCCCATCTCCTTAAATACCCACCTTTTTAGTTTCTTCAGTTTTTATCTACAGTTCATAAGCAATAGATTGTAATCAGAGTCCACATCTGCCCCTGGAAATGCCTTACAATTTAAAACCTGGTTCCTAAAATGCTCATACGATGTATTTAAGTTATAAGTAACAAAATGTTATAAATGAAGAAAATGGATCTTTCTTTGAGGTCTGAAGAAAACATCCTATTGTTATGGATAAAAATTCCAAACAAAAAGAAATTGTTATCAATATAGCAGAGTACTTCTACACCTACATCTACATACATACTCTGCAAGCGAAAGTACGGTGCATGGCTGAGAGTCCCTGTATCGCTACTAGTCATTTACTTTCTTATGAGCACTAATATCTCGAATCTTATCTTCGTGATCCTTAAGCGCAATGTATGTTGGCTACAGTAGAATCGTTTGGCAGTCAGCTTCAAATATCGATTCTCTAAGTTTCCTCAAAAGTGTTTATTGAAAAGAACACGGCGTTCACTGCAGGGATTCGTTGCTAGACTCAAGAGAATATCAGTGTTTGTCAGGTACTGCTACTATTGTGTGGTGTCCTCTCTTTCAAAATCATCACCATCCGCAGGATGATCACCATCATCATTGTCTCTGTCATCGTGATCGTATCGAACATCAAAATATAATACTTAAGTATCACTAATTTAAATACAAATCATTTTAACACACGGAAACACATTGTGTTATTAGTATTTTGACTTTTCTTGCCACTTTTTTTTTCTTTTTTTTTTTTTTTGCAGTTCTCTCGCTACAATCTGTATTCCTATTTCGTCTTCATTATAGACTCGATGGGATGGAAAATTACATGTAGACTACATAGTTTGTAAGTTGCTGAAAAAAGTTACATTTGTACTTTATTGAACCCCATTACCTTTCTGATGATGATTCTCTCCAGTTGCCTCAAACTTAAATTATGATGAGTGATGAACAAGCGAGCCGAGTCTACACTTGCCTCTTGGGTTTATATACAAAACGGGTGGTTTACGGCAGTACTTTTGGTAAACTGACATGCTACCCTTTAAGGGTAGTTTCCCATTCCAAGGGCAAGAGAGTGCCCTGACCCTCTGTCCGCTCCTCCTCCCTCTTTGACAAGGCCATTGGCAGAATGAGGGGGACTCCTTATGCCGCAAGTAAGCGATCCCCATTGCTGATCATTTTTATTCAAATTTAAGCAGTGGTTCAGATCGAACCGGGAACCGAGCATGTTTCGATTTCTAGTTAAAGATGCTAAACCTAAAACACGAGCCGGCAGCGGTGGCCGAGCGGTTCCAGGCGCTTCAGTCCGGAACGGCGCGACTGCTACGGTCGCAGGTTCGAATCCTGCATCGAGCATGGACGTGTGTGATGTTCTTAGGTTAGTTAGGTTTAAGTAGTTCTAAGTCTAGGGGACTGGTGACCTCAGATGTTCAGTCCAATAGTGCTCAGAGCCATTTGAATTCGGGAATCCTCCGGGAGCTGACGGCCAGGCTGACTCCGACGCCCCGTACAGACAGTCGTGCAACGCTGCTTATTGCTGTAAATGACTGTTGCCAATCCTCACGTTCATCACACGTGGTCGCGGTTTATCAGCGGTTTCCACGATTTAGACAAATTCTGGACTCATCTTCAATCTTCGTCTTAGAAAATATGACGCATAAACAGTTAAAATAAGATAACTACGAAAACAAATTTCACACGATTCACGACATATACCAAGTTCGCATGTTAACTGTTTACTGTGGTGACCTAAGGAGCTTCCGGCCATAAAGTTAAATAAAATAAACTTGCCAAATTATGAGAACAGTGGACCCCGTATGACTGGATAATCACTAGGTAAGGGAATAGTTCATCGTGTGACGGCTGTTCACGTTTATAACTTAACTAGCTGACAAACCCGGCATTGCAGGGATATTCATCTTGCCAGATTTCTATTAGAAACGCAAACAAACAAAAATGAACTGTATTTGTAGCGTAATATCGAAAACATTGCTCTTTCTTGTATTCCTGAGAATGTGTATGTACAGTTAATGGCATATATGAAGACTGTCAGTGAAAGTTATAGCGAATAGAGTTGGTAGCACAGAAGTAATAAATTTAAATGTAATACATGATTCAGCAATTTTCCAAGCAACTCATTTATTGTGGCATATCTCCTGAACTGTGATAGCTAGGTGGTTCTTACCGCCACAACGATTGTTACCCGACAGTAAGGAATATACGTATTAAGTTTTGTTGAAATCTGTCCAGTTGTTTAGAAAGAGATATGAAAAATACATACATACACACATAAATCCATGTGAATTTAGCTTATGCTGAACATGAGGTCGAATCTTCTGCGTTGTTGGACCGCCTTATGTTACAATTCAGTTTCTTCTATGCGCCCGACGTTTCGACCCCTCCGCTAGGATCTTCTGCGGAATCTTCTGGTGTTCACAGTTAGCTAACAAACTTACATAAGCACGGGATGTCAGCTGGTTTTCGTTGTGGTGAACGTTTATTGCAGTTACGGTGTCCAACAGGAAGAAAAAAAGGACTGTTTCAATTTAATAGACGCGTTTCTAATATCAGAACATTGTAGGATTTACTGAGGCTGTCACATTAGATGAACTGCTTCCAGTTACCTAAAACAAGTTGTATAAACATATATCACACAACATTAGTAAGTTACTATGTTTAGTAATTCATGATTTTTTACTGGCGAATAAAATAAAATTAACAGCAGAACAACAACAGTAAAAAATGTAATTACAAACCCAGATAAATTACAGTAAGATCAGTATGAAGTGTAATTTGTTCTAAAAAGATTCATCGTATTTCAGAAGACTATCTTTTACCCAAATGAAGATAGAAACTTGCGGTGATCTTACACTTCTGAACTAACATTTGGCGCCAGTTGTATGTTTGCAGTTCGCGTGTTTGCAAGTAGAGGTCACCCTGGCGCAACTAGCTCCCGCGCTAAATCATTACCCAACGTGAGTCGAGTGAAATCGGGAAACTAACAGCATTTTTAGACTTCTGTTTCAAAAAGTGCAGTTCAGTGAATCTGTACGGTGTTTGTTTCGCCGAGAGTAGGGAAATTTCTCCCCTACAGCTCAGGGCATTGCAAGATGACACCAGCGGTTTCAAGAGACTGGTTGTTTGTGTTAGATCGACACAAGTCTCCCCGTATGCTTTTTAAAGAGGTAGAGCGCATTCAGTTAAGTTTTTCATGAATCCGCGGAAGTGTACTCTTCGTGCCATCCGAGAGTTCACCATTCCTTGTGAGTCTCCCTGGCGTGTTTTGCTTCGACGTTTGTGTTTCATACCGAAAAGGATCCATTTTCTGCAAGTCTTTTATGATAGTGATAAGCTGCAACTTATAGAGATTTGTGAAGTCATTTCTGGCGTGGAGATGGAAGATACTTTAATTAGAAAAGTGCACCACCGCAACGTAACAATGTGGGAGACTCAGCAGGAGCGCAATATAGTCATTATCGAGAAAATTCTAACAGCAAAGCAGAGCATGGTGTACTACGCCTCTTTTGTGACGTCTACCGCTGCAGCTGGTAAGAAACTCCATAACACGTGTGTGCTTAACTCCATAACATTTATGTCCTTACTAAACGAACCTCCGACGAAACGCACTGCTCTTCTTCAGTTCTACCCTATTTCCCCTAAAAATATTTTTTGGGTCATCAGTCTTCCTTCTGGTTTGATGTGGCCAACCACGAATTCATCTTCTGTGGTAATCTTTTCATCTCACAGTAGCATTTGTAACCTACGTCTTCAACAATTTGCTAGTTGTATTCCAGGCCCTCTTTACAGCTCTCTCTAGTACCTTGAAAGTTGTTCCTGATGTCTTTACGGACGTCCAACCATCCTCTCCCTTCTTTTTGTCAGTGTTTTCCATATTTTCCTTCCCTCACCAGTTCTCCAGAGAACCTTCTCATTCTTTACCTTGTCAGTCCACCTAATCTTCAACATTCTTCTGTAGCATCACATTTCAAATGCTTGGACTCTCTTCAGTTCTGCTGTTCCCATAGTTCATGTTCACAGTCATCCAATGCTGTGCTCCAAAAGCACATTCTAAGAAATTTCTTCCTCAAATTAAGGCCTATGGTTGATACTAGTAGACTTCTCTTGGACAGGAATGCCGTTTCTGCCAGTTACTCTCAGCCCATATTCTGTATTCATTAGACTGTTCATTACAGTCAAGAGAACCTGTAATTCTTCCAGAATGAAATTTTCACTCTGCAGTGGAGTGTGCGCAGATATGAAACTTCCTGGCTGATTAAAACTGTGTGCCGGGCAGAGACTTTCACAGGAGAGCTTCCATGGAGTTTGGAAGATAGGAGACGAGGTACTGGCGGAAGTAAATCTGTGACGAGAGGTCGTGAGTAGTGCTTGGGTAGCCGCCGGCACGGTAACTCAGCGTGTTCGGTCAGAGAGCTGGCTCGTCTCTCTAATGAAAGTAATAAATACTGAGTGAAAGGATCAAGAACGAAATCCAACGGATGTCATGTGACGTCCGCTATGACTAAATACAAGGAACAATAACGAACAAAATGAAAAAAATGGTAGCTCACTTGGTAGAGCTCTTGCCCGTGAAAGGCAAAAGTCCCGAGTTCGAGACTCGGTCAAGCACACAGTTTTAATCTGCTAGGAAGTTTATTTTCCAGTAATTATTCTCCACTTTCACTGAGGACAGAAATGTCATGAGCCAATCTGATCACTCTTCAACGTTTCTTTTGTTTCCCTCATCGCATCTTCGATGTATAGATTGAACAGTAGGGGCGAAAGATTACATCGCTGTCTTACACCCTTTTTAATCCGAGCAATTCGTTCTTGATCTTCCGGTCATGTTGTTCCCTCTTGGTTATGGTAGACATTCTATGTTACCCGTTTTTTGCTGGAGCCGACCTCTAGTTTTCTCCGAATTTCGAAAATTTTGCACCATTTTACATTCTCCAACGCTTTTTTCATGTCGACAAATCATATGTCCATGTCTTGATTTTTCTTCAGTCTTGCTTCCATTACCAAGCTCAACGCCATCATTGCTCCTCTGAAGCCTTTATCTTTACTAAAGCCAAACTTGCCTTCACCTGACACATCCTTAACTTTCTTCACCATTCTTACGCATATTATTATTTTCAGCAACTTGGAGGTATGAGCTGCTTAGCTGATTGTGCGATAATTCTCGCCTTCGTCGGTCCTTGCTATCTACGGAATTCTGTGGATGATGTTTTTCCGAAAGGCTGACGATACACCAAGCGAATAATCGTTTTGTTGACACTTCCTCCAATGATTTAAAAAATTATGATGAAATTTTATCTATCGTCCAAAACTCTTTTAATTTCTGACTCTAATACTGGCAACCCTGTCCCTTCCCTGTTTCTTCTTCTGTCACCAATATTGCATATCGGTCAAACTAAGGCTTTGTAAGCTGCATCCTTCATGAATAGACTCAACTTCCTGAGGATTCTTTCTTCTAATCTGTATGGCATCCGCTTTTCCTGTGATTAGTTTTGTGCGATTGTTTTTCTTTAAATCGCTCCGTACATACAGTCACAGATATTTGAATGATTGGAGTGCTTCCAGTGACTGTTCGATAAGCATTTTAACCATACAGAACATGGATATGTCGATCTGGCTTTTTCCGTATTTGCGATACATGCAGCAGAGTTCATTTTTCTGCAACTTTGCCTAAGAGCTTTCTTTTTTTTTCTTTTTTCTTCTTCCTAAGAGTGAGCTGCGTCAACGATGGAAGGACTGTAAGGTGCATATGGATATCGTATTGTCCTTAGAGATCGCCTCGTCATACATTATACGATTTTTGGGGAGGGAAGGTGGCTGTGGCAAGCTTCGCCTACCTGTCTGCCCTTCCAACAGCTTTGGGCGAAATGTGAGACCACAGAACAACAGTAGCGGATGCTGCAGTTCCAGACACGCTTGTAAAAGTATGACCAGTTTGAGTTCCGTCTTGTGGTTACTCGTGCATCCGGTGGAGGACTGAATTGCCCCTTCTGTTTATAGATTGAATAGCCCTTGAATTGCTATTTATTTATTTAATGGGATAATAATAATATTAAAAGGTGGCAATTTTATTTAAGCACCACTTTCAATCTTTCGATTGTTGCGAGTCAGCGATAGTGCAATGCTGCTCGCTTTGGAGAATACACATTTTATAAGAATTATTTGGTCCAGGAAACACTTTTGCGATCACGGTTGCGATTTAGACGGTATTCGCGTAATCGTACTGATTAAAAGTTATCGTTTCCGAAAGACGCAGGTTCGATTAAAGCTGTGTGCACTTTTGCGCGTATAATGAAAATATTCATAACACGTTGCATAACAAAAAGAAACATGCGAATCACAACCGTGGTCAAACGAAGAATATATATGATAACATAAATGTTCTTCGCTGTTATTCAGGACAGGCTCAGATTAGATCTTGCAATTTTTAGTTATAGGAAATGACAAGGCGTTACACCTTCGAGATATTTGTTTTGAACAAATTGTATTTACCTTCTCTCTCTCTCCTTTTTACAGCCTTTATACCTTCACATCGATTGAGGAACCTTTCCTTCTCTACCGACCAGTACGAGAACAAAATTCAGACTCAACAAAATGTCTTACATCGAATTATTACATGCTTAACCCTTAACAATCATATATAGTTTCGTAGTACAAACAATGCTAATCTGTTCCGTGCACTAGAAATGGTTCAAATGGCTCTGAGCACTATGGGACTCAACTGCTGCGGTCATAAGTCCCCTAGAACTTAGAACTACTGAAACCCAACTAACCTAAGGACATCACACACATCCATGCCCGAGGCAGGATTCGAACCTGCGACCGTAGCGGTCGTGCGGCTCCAGACTGCAGCGCCTTTAACCGCTCGGCCACTCCGGCCGGCCCGTGCACTAGAAAGTCTTTGATACACTGAGCACAAAAATGAAAATAATAAAATTATAATTACATTTTTAATATCATGAATACTTCTTTAAATTATGGAAATAAGGTTTGACACCGTCGTAATATTAATTTTCATCGTTGTAGCACTACGAGCACGCATTAAATATTTACGGTATATAGACAAAAACTTGGATCCTAAATTTAACTGTATAGAAGACCTAATGTTGTATTGCATGTATCTGACAGATATGTACTTGTGAAGCCGTTTTAGCTCTTGTTTAATAAAAACATGTAGCGCTTTGCGTAAGTTAAGATTCACTTCAAGTTTCTACCTTCATTCATTTGAGTGTTACAGTTTTGTGATATCAAGTGAATCTGTTCGAAATACCCAGTAATCACAAGACTTCACCAGTTCCCAAGTTAATTCCAGATGAAAGAAAAGGTCCATATCCACACAGTGTATTTCACAGTTCTCTGTAACACAAAATGGTCGGCTGTACGGACCGCTCCTCCTCATTCTCATCTGTCTGATTGTGTTTTGTCGATTTTAATCAGATAGAGAGTATTTGATCGCTTTCTCTTTATGAAATGCCTCTGCTTGCATTCATATCCTACACGCATCTTTCACGAACGTCTGAGAACTGTTCGTAAGCACGATAGCCAGTGTCCTTGTTGTCCCACTCCCTTTTCCATTCACCGGTTCTCCAGCACTTTAATACAATTTTGTTCCTGATTTGTTCCTCAGTGATATTTGTGACTGATTTCACTATCTCTAAGCAAACGGAACACGTCGGTCTTAACGGCACGAAATGGACACGGGTAAAGGAAATTCCAGCACCCAGGGAAGGGTCATAGGCCCTTTACTAGTTACAATATATGACTGAGCTAACGGCTAATGTCGGTGGCTCCACGAAGCTGCTTGTCCTTAGCAAGTTATCAACGTTAGAAAACTGTAGTGAAATGTAGGAATCCCAGCAGACGATCGATTTTGATGCAGCAACTAGTAGTGGACCCTGAACACAAATAAATACAACGTATTGTGAATATAGGTGAAAAAATTCACTTATGTTCGATTACACTATTGGCGACAAATCATTGGAAGCGGTAACTATCATAAATAAGACAGATTGTAGGAAAAGTCGGGTGAGAATTACTCGAAGGATCTTAATAAAATGTACCCTGAGACAGAAAAAGAAGCACCACGATGGGATTATCAGACGGAAATGGGTAGATGTGACATACATGCACAAACAAATAAATAATTAGAATTTCAGAAAAATTGGATGATTAAATCGAGAGAGTGAGCTTGTCATCGGGACTCAGTTCGAAGTGGAGCCCGTCACTGAAGACAATACTACTCCAGTCATTGAGATTCCAAGCCGAAGATGTGTCTTGAGACGCACTGCACGGCGGTGGGGTACCAACATAACAGTGGCCGCCATACTGCCCGACAACGAAGAATGATGGTCTGAGGTGACATTTCATTTCATGACAGGACCTCTTTAGGTCTCATCCAGCACCCTTACAGCACAGAGGTTCGTCGACGATATTCTAAGTCCCATTTTGTTACCCTTCTTGGCAAGCCATTCTGGGCTTACAATTCAGGAAGACCAGTGCCTGTCCACACAAGGCTAGAGCTTCTACTGTTTTTCTTCGTGTTTGCCAGACCCTACATTGGGAAACAAGGTCGCCAGATCTCTCCCCAGTTGAGAGCATTATTGGCAGGACCCTCCAAATGTTTTAGGATTCTGACGATCTAACGCCTTGGACAGAATATGGCATGATATCCTTCAGGAGGACATCAATCAAGAAATCATCCAGTTTTTTCTGAAATTGTGAACATTTGTTTGCCTGTACCTGTACACTTGACAGCAAAAAAAGTGGTCCACTGCTGAATGCAACCAACAAAATGCAGCTGTGTTGCAGGTCGTCTAAACGCCGAAAAACCGTGGGTACAGTCGTTTGCTCTGCACAATGGTTTCCACAAGAGATGGCTAGGAAACACGGCTCCCTATGGCAGTCAGTCCAGATGTAATCTAATACTGTGATACAACAAATATTATGAAACACTTTATAAGAAGTGAGAACGCTTGTAAACTGAACTTCATTAAACTTGTAAATTAAACTTCATTAAAATGAGTGGCACTTCAGAAGTCTTATCACAGTCATTAAATTATATGATGAGTTGTTGTTCGTTATCCAAACTGGAACTCACTGTTAACCAAACAAAGCTTCTGTGCCCAAGTGAGACTCGACTAAGCATAAAGAGACGTAAAAAATCAACGTGTTCACCAGTATCGATATACAAGGCCAAATGTACAAATCAGGAAATAAATGACGAATCGTTCAGCTCTGAATTGGGAACCCCAGAGAGCTTGTATTGGCCCTGAGAATTAATCATGAAAGGTACGTAATGAAGTGCAATGCACAAGTGTGAAACGCCATGAAGGAAAGTTGTTCTGATGGACAGGGCAGTAGAACCTAGTACTTATATTAAATGTGAACTAAGCAAAATTAGATGTCAGCTATTAAATATGTTTAACAATAGCGTGATATTGGGACCTGAAACGAAGATGCAAATGACTTTTGCCTGGAGGGATTCGAACCACGCATCTTTTACTATTGTCTTATAGCTAGAAAAAGACATGAAATATTTCTTTTTTCACTAGAAGAGAGATGTGCAACGAATAGCAAAATTCTCTTTCACTAGTAGCGAAAAAACTCTATACTTGCCGAACAAATCCCAAGAAATGTATGTGCATCGACAAAAGCGCAAGAAAAACGCACTTTACTTTGATGCGAACTAAGTAAAAACACCTAACATGAAAATCTATGAGAAGGTGTAGACTGCGTAGTAGTCCTAGAGTTAATAGCAGCCGGCCGAAGTGGCCGTGCGGTTAAAGGCGCTGCAGTCTGGAACCGCAAGACCGCTACGGTCGCAGGTTCGAATCCTGCCTCGGGCATGGATGTTTGTGATGTCCTTAGGTTAGTTAGGTTTAACTAGTTCTAAGTTCTAGGGGACTAATGACCTCAGCAGTTGAGTCCCATAGTGCTCAGAGCCATTTGAACCATTTAGTTAATAGCATGAACATCTACAGCTTCATGTAAAAAGAAAGATAAACAAAAAACGCACTGAAGATCCCATAAAAAGTGCCGAAACATGTTTGGGTGGACACAAATCCATATTCTGCACCCATTACTGTTCAATCCATTCAACATATGCTGTAATTCTTCTTCTGTTTCCCTGATGATAGCAATGTCATCCGCGAATATCATCATTGATATCCTTTCTCCCCGAATTTTAAACTCGCACTTGAATAATTCTTTTATTTCTGTCAGTGATTCTTGGATGTATAGGTTGAACAGCAGGGGCGAAAGACAACATTACTGTCTTACATCCTATTCAATTTGAGCAATTCGTTCTTGTTCCTCTACTCTTATGGTTCCCTCTTTCTATTTATACATATTATATATTACTACTTGTGTTTCTCTATAGCTCACACCCAATTTTCTCAGAATTTCAAACATTTTGCACCATTATTTAAATTTTCGTACCCCTTTTTCAGGTTGACAGATCCTATTAACGTATCATCATTTTTCTTCAGTATTGCTTCCATTATCAACTGCAGCGTCAGAACTGCCTCTCTGGTGTCTTTACCTTTCCTAAAGCCAAAGTGATAGTCATCTAACAGATCCTCAATTTCCTTTTTCATTCTTCTGTATACTGTGCTTATCAACAAATTGGATGTATGAGCTGTTAAACTGATTGTTCGATAATTCTCGCACTTGTCGGTTTTGCTATCTTCGGAACTATATGGATGATGTTTTTCCGATTGACTGATGGTACATCCTTACCCCCATACATTCTACACACCAACGAACAATAATTTTGTTGCCACCGCTTTGGGGCATCTACCATTGAAGAATGCGGCTACCAGCGATATGTACAGTCTCTACCTTATCAAATGGCCAGTACATAGGAATACGTTGCTTGGGTTCCATCGGAACTGCGGCGATCAACTGCTGACCACGTCGCTTTAAGGTTGCAGCGTCTCGTCGGCATCTCTGGTGCTCATATTGAACGAAATGTGTAAGCGGCAGTTAGTAATGAAATCAAGATTACATCGTTCTCACTTATATGACCTTATCTGCCCACGTGCTGGTCCTGATCCACTACATATGGAAGCATTTCTATACGTCTTCCTTGCATTCAAAGCGCCAATTGTGCACCTGGTGGAAAAAATTGGAACTAATTTTCTTCCACAGAAAATCAGTTCGCATTAGCACATAAGCATATTTAGCAAGTTCCGCTGTCATACTATGATTGCAGCCCACACTGGACTTCTGTGAGTAGATGCACTTGAGTTATAAAGTAAATAAATATACACTAGGCTTTCATTTTTTTTATCTGGATAGCGCTGCTCCAGATTTCTATTAAAAACAGCCCAGATCCCATGATTCTGACCAACATTATTTGGATGTTCTCCTTGACTCTAAGGAAACTACAAGAAGTGTAAATTACCAAGCGACGTTCCCATTGGGAATTCCTCTGCCCCACTACCATCGCTTCTGCTATTTGGCTGGAAAGCCTATGACCGTGCAAAGGGTCATTACTCGGACAGACAGCTCTGTCTATAGAATGAAAATTATCGAAACAGCCCCCCACAGTCGCCCCTGCAAATAACAAGCAGCAGCCTGTTAGAAATGTTGAGCAACTTCCTCAACACCATCTGACGCAATGCCCAAGAGCGTTATAAGAACCTTAAAAGTAATGGGTAAACTAGAAAAATAATTTGAAGCTGTTGTCTGATAACATTAGTGAGCGCACCAGACAAATTATAGCTGTTGTTGTTGTTGTGGTCTTCAGTCCTGAGACTGGTTTGATGCAGCTCTCCATGCTACTCTATCATGTGCAAGCTTCTTCATCTCCCAGTACCTACTGCAACCTACATCCTGAATCTGCTTAGTGTATTCATCTCTTGGTCTCCCTCTACGATTTTTACCCTCCACGCTGCCCTCCAATACTAAATTGGTGATCCCTTGATGCCTCAGAACATGTCCTACCAACCGATCCCTTCTTCTAGTCAAGTTGTGCCACAAACTCCTCTTCTCCCCAATCCTATTCAATACTTCCTCATTAGTTATGTGATCTACCCATGTAATCTTCAGCATTCTTCTGTAGCACCACATTTCGAAAGCTTCTATTCTCTTCTTGTCCAAACTATTTATTGTCCATGTTTCACTTCCATACATGGCTACACTCCATACAATCATAGCTGATATACAAAAAAATGTTCAAATGTGTGTGAAATCTTATGGGACTTAACAGCTAAGGTCATCAGTCCCTAACCTTACACACTACTTAACCTAAATTATCCTAAGGACAAACACACACATCCATGCCCGAGGGAGGACTGTAACCTCCGCCGGGACCAGCTGAACAGCCTATGACTGCAGCGCTTTAGACCGCTCGGCTAATATAGCTGATATACTTGCTGTTATTACAAATAATGTTGTCCCCCAATGTCGAGATTATCATCAGAGAGGTCACCTTCGTGTCCGAAGAATGATGTTAAACATTTCTGCATCGTGAAAAGAACATACCACTACATCGTACTGGAGAACGAGAGAACTGTAATGGTTCGTTTACCCTCCAGGGGTCGGTAGTATTTGAGATCAATTTTGTCGACCGGCTGGGCAGTTTGCTGAGAGGAGTGGCGGTACAGTTCACGGCAGCCCGTGCAACACGACGACTATCGTCATGCCCCTTTGCTTGCCGTTCCCTGTTTACGCTCGAGATGGAGAGAGCGGCCGGCGCTGGACACACAGTGCCACCACGAGTGCTCCGTGCCGTGCCGAGCTCTGCTGAGCTGTACGTGGGCAGCGCGCCGCTGCTGCCGCCTGTCGGCCTTTAATTAAACAAACAGGAGCGCGGACGAGGCCGAGCAGCAACACGGCCCTGCTGCAGTCTGCCGGCGCCAATCTCGGTAATTATTTTATTTCCTTTCCCGCTGCAGTCGCCCGACTACACCGCCCTCCCCCCCCCCCCCCCCCCCCCACAATCCCATCCTCTTTGTCAACAGGAAATAGGAGAAAGCAAAACCAACAGCGCTCCACTCGTTCTCGCCTTTCTGGGCTTTACCATCTCTCTTTCTTCGCTCGCGTTTCGTATTACCGCAATGTTCTCTTCCTTCCTTTCCCTTCCTTTGTATTCAGTCCCTTCACGTGCGATCAGAAAGATACACAATTAACCGACGTTGATAAAGTCTTAATTCCACGTCGCTTACAACGGTTACAAGGCAGGACAGAAATAGCAGCTGCATTTGGACAGACCGCTGTTCAGGGCCTTACCGGTGTACTGTGTTAGGGGGAAGCTTTGTCGGTTTTCTGCGTCGCTGCCGTTTTCAATTAACGCCTGAAGTGTGCGACGGACCAATACCTTGATTTTTCGTCGTCGAAATACTTCCAAATTAAGTTTCCGCGACACGAAGAGTGACAACAAAATCCGTCGACATTCACCCTGTCCTTTTCGGTAACGACTGTCGACAAGTGATGTCGGAAGAACGTTCGAATGCAAGTCACAGTGCTGGCCTTGGAGCGTTAAAACGATTGGTAACGTTCACCCTGTGAGAGTGGAGCTCAACTATTTTTCGTACCTTTCGTCGGAAAGACATGCACATCTACAGCTGGTATTTTCGTGCGAGCAATGATCTTTCAGAGACCTTTGAATGAATCATTACTTACAGTAGACGATGTGTAGCACATGTGAAAGAACTATGCTATGTAGAGCACTTCGCGCAAGATAACATAGTTGCTTCCCCAGTGTTGGGAACTGGAGACGTCAGCTACGAAATAATGGCTTGGTCCAAAAGTCCGTAGCATTTCTTCGTAAGTTTAATAAACACAACAAATACACGCAACAGGGAGTTAAGTCATCGAAAACATATTCTCCTTCGCTATTTACAACAGTCTGCCAACTCTGGGGTAACATTTCAATTCCGAGACTGTAGAAATCTCGTGGTTTTGAGGCGAGAAACTCGTCGAGTCACTTTCGGAGCGTATTTTTATCCGGAAAGAAAGTTCCTTGAGGCTGTTTGATAGAGAGCGGAAAAGTCTAAAATCTCTAAGGGTGCTAGATGAGGTCAATAAGGTGAGCGCGGAATGACTTCCCAACTCAACTCCTGTACAGTGTTTTTGTCAGCCTAGCAAAATGCGGACTAGCGTTAACTTCACGCAGTCGTCCTGATCGTTATTCTTGGATTGCAGTCTGCAAGACGTCTCAGTTGTTGACAATAAATATTAGCAGTGATGATTACACTTCGGATAAACTATTCATAGTACATCACACCGTTGTTGTTACATCAGATGCATAACCTTATCTTTTGTAGATGCACGCAGTTCTTTGTACGGAGAGTTGCTGCTTTGTTTCGGGTCAACCATTCCTTACTTTTCTTTACGTTAACATAAAGACACCATTTCTCGTCACCAGTAACGATACAGGATAGGTATGATCGGCGTTGTTCATGTGCCAGTTGTTGACGAGCAAGCGGAAATGCATGTTTGGCCACCCGCTGATCTTTGTGACTTTTTTTTGGATGTGAGGTCCGCCAGTTATTCAAAACACCGTTTTCCTCAGTACCCAAACATGTTTGGGCACCACTGTGCCATCATCAGTGGGTTTTCGTTTTTACTTAAACTGCAATGTGAACATTTTTGTTACATGATTATAAAATTATGTACATTTTTTGTTCAAACAACAGATCGTTTATTTTTGTAAATACCTTTAAATTTTGGAGAGCACGAATTTTCTGGACCACTTTTGTTTTAATTAACACTCCAAATGTAAAGGCATTTACAAAAAGAAACAATCTGTTGTTTGAACTGAAAATGCACATAATTTTATAATCATGTAACAAAAATGTTCACATTGCAGAATAAATAAAAACGAAAACCCACTGATGATGGCACAGTGGTGCTGAAACATGTTTGGGTACTGAGAAAAAAGGTGTTTTGTATAACTGGCGGACCTCAAATCCAAAAACTTTTAACTGCAAACACGACCAGTACAAGGAGCTGCAAATCAAAAAGATGGATATTTGTGACTTTTGCTCAGTGCATGCTGTTCCATACACCCGACTTTACAATCTTCCCCACTGCACGAAAATGCCCTACGATGTTGCAATGATCACAGTTCATCACATCTGCCAGTTCTCGAGTACGCTGTCATGGATCATTGTGGATTAATGTGCTTAAACGATCTTCATCAAACCCCGAATATCTTCGTGAACGTTGAGAGTCACTAATATCGAAACGATCCACCTGAAAAAGAGAAAACGATTTTCCTGCCGTGCTCTGTCCAGTGACATTATTCTCCTACACATCGCTAATGTTTCTGGCTGCCTCTGCTGCTGTGACCCCTCTACTGAACTCAAACAGAATAATATATCGGAAATGTTCCAATTTATCCACTTGGCACTCCTTTTCCTAGCGGCCACAGCTCCAAGGTATCTTGCATGCGGGCTTAATTATATATAAATATTATGCAAATAATTTTAATTTTTAGTAGCTGTCTGTCCGATTACGAAGTCTCGTAACCGGTTGGTCCTGACTAGTATTTGTACGCAGTCTGACTGCATAGAATAACAACAAAGAATGAAGGAAAACTTCCGTTAACACAATTAATTAATTAAGTCCCCAGCAACTACAAAACCTACGAAACAACAAAACACAAGTGTAGCTGTTCTGTGTGTGGAAGTGTGATTCAACGTACACATCTGGCACGGTTCTTCCTATATACGACCAGATATTTTAAACACCATTTATACTGAAGTAATTAAAAAAAAACAGAAATACTATAATTGCACATAGAAACCAGAATTACAGTCTAATACAAGAACACGAGCCAGATGCTTTGTTGACTGAACCTGTGTCCAAGAGGCATTATTGTTTAAGACATTGAAATAATAAAAAAAAGGAATTTTTTTACCTTCATATATATTGACAAAAAGCACACTCTGATCAATACAGCATCCCCAATCCAACAATATCTGGTGTCTAGCCCATCAAAACAATATGACAACATCTGAACAAGCCCTCTCCATGGGAACTTCTCAACAACGACTCACCACTGCTACATCTAAACAAGCACTGCCTACTGCTACTTCACAATAAGCACTCTCCACCACGACTTCTCGACAAGAACTGCCAGTGGAGGCGGCTGAATAATACTCTTTGGCGCAATCTCTGGCGCTGTGGCTCAGTGTAGCCACCTTTCATATGCCCTTCCTCCATGGGCCAGAATTTGATGGTATTTTTGCCAGCATTGGTGGTGGAAATACCACCTAATTCGTCCAAAAAAATACAGACAAAATAAAAAGATAATATTAATAAGTAAACATCACATAACTAAATAAAATTTGGCTTTGCACTGACCCTTCAATAACATAATATATAAAATACAGTAAGGAATACAAATGCTTTCATACATATGATTTTACATAATAATTTACATAAGTATTATTCAATCAATGGCACCCAGTAATGTTGAACAGGTGCAGACACCAACAAGTGACATTATGTCAGTAGAAGCAGTCCATCAGTGGCACCCAGCAATGTTGAACAGGTGCAGACACCAACAAGTGACATTATGTCAGTAGAAGCAGTCCATCAGTGGCACCCAGCAATGTTGAACAGGTGCAGACACCAACAAGTGACATTATCTCAGTAGAAGCAGTTCCATCAGTGGCACCCAGTAATGTTGAGCAGGTGCAGACACCAACAAGTGACATTATCTCAGTAGAAGCAGTTCCATCAGTGCAACCCAGCAATGTTGAACAGGTGCAGACACCAACAAGTGACATCATTTCAGCAGAAGCAGTCAATCAGTGGCACCCAGTAATGTTGAGCAGGTGCAGACACCAACAAGTGACATTATTTCAGTAGAAGCAGTTCCATCAGTGGCACCCAGTAATGTTGAACAGGTGCAGACACCAACAAGTGACATCATTTCACTAGAATCTGTTCCATCAGTGGCACCCAGTAATGTTGAGCAGGTGCAAGCACGAACAACAGTTTGAAGGCACACACAATTGCTTTTACAAAATAATTATCAATGCTCTTACACTAAACATACAAAATATAATAAACATATAATTGATATCAGATAATTGTCATATTAACTATTACAATACACAAATAACAGTAAACCTATAATATTTGTGGGTGTCAGTGCAAGCCACAACAAACAAGTAAAATAATATTTAGGAGATAGGTCGGTATCAATTATTTGGGATTAGGAAAGGAAAACACACAAAACACACTCACTCATCTTTTATCCACATTTAAGTACCACTGTGTAATTGAATAGTGTTAACTGTGTAAATGCAATTCTGTCCAAAATTTTATGTTCAACTTGTGTGTCAAGTAGTAGTGGCAGCAATGTATAACAGTCAATAATAGTTAGTCAATGTCATAGTCATCATGTCAAGACCAATGTTTGCCAAGCCAAATCAAATGTACGGTTGCTGAACAACTGTCAGTGTGCCAAGATATGCAAATGCTTCCTCTCTCCAAAAAATATATATAAATATATATATACTGCTTAGTGATTTAACAAAGTGTGTGTGTAGACAATCTTCTTTCCACTTGAGTGTTCTAGTCTGCCATCATCATCCTCCTTGTTCCATATAGACCAACAAAAAAAATATGCTCCTCACTTACTTCACCTCTTATCCACCAAAACTCCAATAATCATTATCATCACATAATCGTAATACTTCAATAATACCTCTTACGTCGATACATATAAACCTCATCATCAATATCATTTGCATTACCTCTTGTCCACCAAAACTCCAATAATCATCAACTTCACACAATCTCAATACCTCAATAATACCTCTTCAATACGTCGACACATATAAACCTTATCACCAATATCATTTCACTTCCATAACAACTCTTTCCTCTAGTCAGTCTCCTCGAACAAGTACAGATAAAATCCTAGTGCAAACTTCAATTCATCATCCCATACAATCTGAAGACACAATGTCCACACACAACCTCTGTGCAGTCCACCTGAGCCAAATCTTCTACTCATTATGAATTATAAAATACATTTTGGTTACTTTGTCCATCATAAAATAAAAGAAATGCATACATGACCTCTAACAGCCTTTAGTTCGAATAACTTTCAGTAAGTAAGTACGAGTACGGAGTGTGAATGATCATAATATTTCACAGTGTGTACACCACTTCATGAATCATGGCAAAACAGAAGCAAACATGTGGAGTATTTCTTGTGTCAAGTGTCACTTACTATTTCAATTGCTCCCGAAGAATGCAGTGTAATAACTGTCAATGGTCTAAGCCTAGTGTTGGTATGTCATATCGTTAGCTTCCTTCCTAGTAACATAAATTTATACAGCTTCCATAAAACCTCCAGCTCATGGCAGTTCATTTTCTTATCTTAAAATATAAAGGACTGAGTGTAAGCAAAACATGCAATAGCGAGTAAATATACCAGTAGAGAACACAATGTCAACAAGTGGATGCAGCACAATTCCTACAATGAGGCTCTGCCAAGCGAACAATCTATAATTAATACCATAGTGTGACCTACACTCTATGTTCGTGCACAGTACATCAGCATTTCTATATACCAAATTAAAGAATAGTTATGACAACAAAGCAGAAATGTGTAAATATGCAATCCATACGCAATGCAGCAAATATATATCTGACACAATAAACAGGTCATTAGTATCATATCAGCATAAGCAAATAAATGTTCATATGTAATCTTAATAAGTAAACATGAAGGCGCAAGCAGATAAATCTAAAAGTGTAACCAACATACATAACCACATCAACACAATTAATCAGGTGGCAATTAAAATTTAAATAAATAAGCACAGCAGGCACATAATAGAAAAATATGACATCAGTGAAAAAGCATAGCAGCCAAGCGATGCATAATATACATAAGTAACAACCCTGTTTATTAATCAATGATTGTCAAAATCAGTTAACACAAAGTATGAATCACGTAATCGCGAGCAGCAAATTACGTCTAAAGTACGTACCTAAGTGGAAATATGTTACCTGAAAAATAAACTCAATTAATAGTTACCTCTTTAGTTTATTAGTTTCTTCTTCGAAATTACATTCTTCCTGAAATTTTCCCGATAGCAAGTCCTCTTAACGTCGGACACACACGGAATTTACCTGAAGGTCTTAAATATTTTATACAACCGTATCCTGAGAAATACTGAAAGTTAATAACATAATTTATGAAGACACTATAGCTTTATACTGAATTTAATCAGAGAAATTAGACTGTGTATTTGTTTACGGCTGTCAGTGCATTCGCACAGAGCGCTCGATCAGCTGAAGGTACGCGTGACGTAGGAAGTAATTGTTTGCGGTCAACGACTGCCTTGTGCGGCGCGCAGACTTGACTGTTGCTTGAGTATGTGCCGCCGCCGGAACACGGCGCGGTATCCTTGTATTCTCTGCATGTTTACGTATAACTGCTGGTTTCTCGAAAGTATGTTATTCCACAAAAATTTTAACGTTCGATATACGATGTATTCCCTTAGAGCGTCGAAATTTAAGAGTTTCTACTTCAACAGTGTTATCATGAATAATTTTGCGAATTCTATATGGACCGTTATAAAGCAGAAAAAATTTGCGACACAAGCCTTTTCCTTTATGAGACAAACGATGAGACTTAATTAACACTTTTTGACCAACTGACAAGGTTTTTAAACGACCAGGACGCTTAGCTGATTTCTCTCTTCTAGCAGCCGCAGACGCAATATTTTGCAGAGCCAGGTTGACAACTTCAGAATGCCGCAGTTTCCGTGTAGGCGGAAAAGGAACGATTTCAGAAATGTGATTTTTCGGTGCTTTATTTTTTAATATCAGCATAGGCGGTAAAGAAGTTGAATCATTAGGGAGTTCATTCAGAATGTTTTGAAAAATATGAAGATACTGATCCCAAGTTCTGTGATTCTGATGACAATAAAGTCGACACAATTTATTGATTTCGTTCATCCATCTCTCTGAAGCGTTAGATTGAGGGTGAAAAAGTGAAATGAAAATTGGTTCAATCTTACGACGCCGTAGAATACGAAGCCAAATTTTAGAGCGAAACTGTGATCCATTATCCGATATAACCCTATCAACATGACCCACTTCTTTAACAAAATGTTTGATGAAAGCGTTAGATACTGAACGAGCTGTTGCTTTGCGTAAAGGTGTAAAACACACATATTTTGATGTCAATTCCACTGCTACCAAATGTACGCAAAACCATTAGTAGAACAAACCACTGGACCGAACAAATCGATTGCAGCCATGTCCTTTAACTTTGCTGAAATGATAGGAAACAACGGTGCTCTGTGAGAAACAGTTGGCGGCTTAGCCTTTTGACATAATTTGCATTTGGCAAGAACAGATCGAATACGTTTTTCCATGTTACTGAAGTAGCAATTTTCTCGTAATTTATGAAAGCATTTTCTGGGACCAAAGTGTGCATAACTGAAATGTGTGCACCAAATCAATTTATTGACCCACTCATCAGGAATACAAACTAACCAAACAGAGTTGTCGACCGATTTTCGTTTAAAAAGAATATCATTGCGAACTAAATAATACTGTCTAATCGCTACGCTTTCCTTTCTCCTCCACTTCTCCTTAATGTCCTTCCAGATTAGATCCTTATTTTGCTCCTTAGCGATGTCCTGGAGCGAAGACGAAATAAAATTCTCAAACGCAACACCTTGAATATACATCGAACAATAATGGTTTTCTTTGCAGTCCTCCTCAGCACTTTGTTTCAAACCTATAGGTGCACGTGATAAAGCATCAGCGATAATATTTGAAGAACCCTGTATGTAAACAATACTAAAATCAAATTCCTGTAGATACGGCGCCCATCGTGACAATCTTCCATGTGTTAATTTTGTTGACATAAGAAATTCCAGAGCTCGATGATCGGTGTAAACCTTAGTATGTCTACCATACAAAAAAATGCGAAATTTTGTGAAAGCCCATACAACAGCCAAAGCCTCAAGTTCCGTAATCGAATAATTCTTTTCTGATTTAGAGAGAACACGATTTCCAAATGCAATAGTCTTCTGTACTATAACGCCGTTTTCTTGTATCTCTTGAAATAAATGTGCACCTAGGCCTTCGTACGATGAGTCTGTCGCCAAACAAAAATCTTTAGATAAATCCGGATGTGAAAGAAGTGGAGCAGCAACTAAAGCATCACGAAGTCGTTCAAATTCTGATTGAGCCTCCTCATCCCAACACCAATTAGAATTCTTTCCAGATAGTTCACATAAACGAGGTGTGGCCAAATTGTCCAATCTAACAAAGCGTCTAAGAAAATTACAGACACCAAGGAAACTACGAACATCACGTTTTGTGGCAGGAACAGCATAATTACGAATAGCGTCTAGTTTTTCTGGATCAGGAAGAATACCTTCTGTAGAAATAATGTGACCAAGAAATTTCACCTGAGAACGACCAAATTCAGGTTTTTCCAAGTTCACTGTAATGCCAACTCTTGCAAAAATACGTAATAATGAATCCAAAATTTTGTTGTGCTCACTCCAAGAACGTTTAGCAATAAGAATATCATCAACATATGAAGTAATATTGTCACGAAGATAAACAGGTAAAATTTCGTTTAAACTACGAATGAATGCTGCTGAAGATACAGTAAGTCCAAACGGTAATTTCCGAAATCACTTTTGGGTAAAATAGTCATGTCCGGTTATTCTTTATCGATTCTCTAGATAGATTGATAGTCGAAGAGTTGTTTTGACAGATACAAAGAATAGTAAAAGAGTAGGCAGCGGTGCAGAAAACTAAAAGGGAAATAGCACCACTACAGCTCGGGGCCCTGTGCACGCTACGGCACATATTCACTTAATGTAGTGAATCCCCTGAGAACTCTAATTATTCGCGTCATTTCGCGGATCAATTTCTACTATTTGCACTTGTCTCTCTGAAGTTCTGTCACGTGGAGGATGCCAATTAGGTCCTTCCTGTCTGTTAGATGCAAATTCTTGGTTGTGTCTGTTATTAAAATTTCTATTTTCCTGTCTGTCTGCATAACTGCTTCTTGTGTAATTTCGACTATCACTTCTGAAATTATTGTTATATCTACTACACTGGTTATTTCTGTAGTTAGAATTACTATTACTGTATGAATAATTTCTGTCTTGATGACACCGATTACTGTTTCCGTATGATTGATCATTCCGGTAGGAATTTCCGATATTATAATTGTCTGTGTAATTTCTGCCAGAACGTCTGTTATTGTCATAAGGCTGGTATCTATTGTCCTGTCTGTTTCGTCTGTCATTCTCAAAATTACCCATATAACGTCCGTTCCGATCACTATCCCTTTTCTCTGAAAATCTATTGTAATTACTGTTACTGAAAAAATTACAAGAAGTCCCGTCGTCGTTGTCATACTCAAGTTCCTGTAGCAAAGTCTTAAAAGTCTCAATGTCATCTTTACATCTTCCGGCTAAAGCAATTTGTCTTATCGATTGTGGCAGCTTAGTTAAACAAATGCGAATTAATTCAGTCGGGCTATAAGGGTTGGAAAGGAACTGATTCTTTCCAATCATGTCTTCAAAGTTTCCTGCTGGCGTGCGGAACTCAGACTGTTTAAAATTACGCTGCATAATAAGACTGTGTTTGACTCTGTCTTGCGTGATTTCGGACCAATATGCCGATAGAAATGCATGATAAAAATCATTTAGATTATTACAATCTCTAATAAGTGCGCGCATGCGCGTCGCCGGTTCGTTTTCTAAATAACCACACATAAATTCCAGTTTGTGACTTAGTGGCCAATTTGGTGGAAGTGCGTACATAAATTGATCTAACCATGAACATGGATGTATGTCATTCTTAGAATTGCAAAAGATCTTAAATTTCCGAACAGTTAAGAAGTGTTTATAATCAAAGTTTTCTCCTTGTGGCGACAAAGACCTACCGCGTCTGTCCCAGTCCGAATGTCGATTATTGTCAAGATCGCGCGCCTGGCGCTCTCTTGTTGCTTCTCGTAAATGAAATAAATTACTTTCTTCAAACCCCTCTGCTATCTGCGATTCTAAATTTCTTCTGCTGTCTTTTCCAACGATTTCACCTTCAATTTGTTTGACTTGCTTTCGTAATGCCTCAAATTCCCTTTTAACACGTTCATTAAATTTTCCCTGATTTTCAACATGCTTATTTATGTTCTGGTACTCTTCGGTTTCTGCAAATGGCAATGGTGCTGTATCATCTGACTCTCTGTCCCCATTTAAGCTAAGACTTGTCAATCTATCTGCAATCTCCTCAACTCTTTCCGATAAGTCACCTATTTTTTCTTTCTGTTTATTTACGTCTTCCGTAAGTGTCGCGACTCGGATTTCAGTATTGACACATTTAGTAGTGAACTGTTCACATTGTTGTCATTTGGTACGGATTCCTAGATTCTCTCAAATATTTCTTCCTTACCGTGTGCACGTTGTAAATTTAACTCTGAAAATTTTTGTACTATCGCGCGATCTCTTTCTTCCTGTTCTCTATCCTGTTCCTTTTGTCTGATTTCTATTGAAATTAATCTATTATTGTGAGCATTCAAAATCGGTTGTTCTTCCTCTCTAATTTATTTCTTTAAGTCATCTTTCATGTTTTTGAAACATGTCCCTATTCGTGAGTCTAACCGTGTTTCCATTGTTTCCATCTCTGTTTTAATTGTTCCTATTTGTGAGTCTAACCGTGTTTCCATTGTTCCCAAATCAGTTTTTAACGGTGTTGCCAAAGTTCCCATCTCTGTTTTAAATTCAGATCGTAACTGTGATCCCACTGTTTTTAATTCAGATCCCAACTGTGATCCCAGATTTAATATTGCACCCATCAACTGCTCCACATTGACTGGTTCGAAATTCCTTTCGCCCCTAACATTTCCCGCAAAACCAGCTTCCCTCGTCATAGCTGTAAAGCTATCTGTGTTCGATACTATTCCAGAATCTTCTGTCATTAATCTCGTATTCTGAAAATTCTTTAATCGTGAAAAGTTTTGAACTGGTTCTGGACTATTTTCCCTGCTTATTAAATTGTTTTCTACTTCATTATTCATGATACTGTTTTCGCCTGTTGGCGAGTTCGCCGTGTTAACAATTTCGTCATTCTCACTATCCATCATTGTTGCCTTTTTCATCGATCGCGTAATCATTTACAGAACATACAAAACTCGTCACTATATGAAAAATAAACACAATATGACACTTTATCTCCAACAATACCATTCACACGAAATACTTCCCGACAAACACGATTAACGAACAATTGAAATCTTCGTATTTGCACAAATTGTCAAACCCGTATACAAGACAACAAAAATTAAATTCTGCAAAAAATACCATTAGAAGAATGACAATTACCAAATCTACACATGCAATATACACTACAATTACTAAACTACAAATTACTACAACAATACTACTGTCTGCTATTCTTACGATCAGAATAATTCCAAGGGACGATCCGAAGCAGCGGTCGCCACGTGCATGGGGGCTTAATTATATAAAATGCAAATATTTTTAAATTTTCGTCGCTGTCTGTCCGATTACGCAGTCTCGTAAACGGTTGGCCCTGTCTGGTATAGTACGCAATCTGACTGCATAGAATAACAACAAAGAACGAAAGAAAACTTCCGTTAACACAATTAATTAATTAAGTCCCCAGCAACTATAAAACCTACGAAACAACAAAACACAAGTGTAGCTGTTCTGTGTGTGGAAGTGTGATTCAACGTACACATCTGGCACGGTTCTTCCTAAATAAGACCAGATACTTTAAACACCATTTATACTGAAGTAATTAATAAAAATAAACAGAAATACTATAATTGCACACAGAAACCAGAAATACAGTCTAATACAAGAACACGAGCCAGATGCTTTGTTGACTGAACATGTGACCAAGAGGCATTATTGTTTAAGACATTGAAATAATAAAAAAAAGGAATTTTTTACCTTCATATATATTGATGAAAAGCACACTCTGATCAATACAGTATCCCCAGTCCTACAATATCTGGTGTCTGGAACATCAAAACAATATGACAACATCTGAACAAGCACTCTCCATGGGAACTTCTCAACAACGACTCACCACTGCTACATCTCAACAAGCACTGCCTACTGCTACTTCACAATAAGCACTCTCCACCACGACTTCTCGACAAGAACTGCCAGTGGAGGCGGCTGAATAATACTCTTTGGCGCAATCTCTGGCGCTGTGGCTCAGTGTAGCCACCTTTCAATCTCCAAATGATATACGTACCTAATAGCAACCGTGAACTACAAGCAAAACTGACAGTCGATCAATGACCCCGTAGCAACAGCAATATCAACGTGCGAGACAAAAACGTTGCGAACTTACGGACTAACTTAATGAGACTATTCTCTTAGCACCTTTCTTCCACTTACGTGTGTCCGTGGCTTTGATTTAGTAGCATCATTTCAAAGCAACTATTGGTACATCCTCGAGTACTTTAGCACTGTGACTGACTTATTATACCAGTCTTTCATTCATTGTGGATATTCTGGCTTTCGCATTCGTCATACACTCCTGGAAATTGAAATAAGAACACCGTGAATTCATTGTCCCAGGAAGGGGAAACTTTATTGACACATTCCTGGGGTCAGATACATCACATGATCACACTGACAGAACCACAGGCACATAGTCACAGGCAACAGAGCATGCACAATGTCGGCACTAGTACAGTGTACATCCACCTTTCGCAGCAATGCAGGCTGCTCTTCTCCCATGGAGACGATCGTAGAGATGCTGGATGTAGTCCTGTGGAACGGCTTGCCATGCCATTTCCACCTGGCGCCTCAGTTGGACCAGCGTTCGTGCTGGACGTGCAGACCGCGTGAGACGATGCTTCATCCAGTCCCAAACGTGCTCAATGGGGGACAGATCCGGAGATCTTGCTGGCCAGGGTAGTTGACTTACACCTTGGAAAAAAGAACACATTGACACCGGTGTGTCAGACCCACCATACTTGCTCCGGACACAGCGAGAGGGCTGTACAAGCAATGATCACACGCACGGCACAGCGGACACACCAGTAACCGCGGTGTTGGCCGTCGAATGGCGCTAGCTGCGCAGCATTTGTGCACCGCCGCCGTCAGTGTCAGCCAGTTTGCCGTGGCATACGGAGCTCCATCGCAGTTTTTAACACTGGTAGCATGCCGCGACAGCGTGGACGTGAACCGTATGTGCAGTTGACGGACTTTGAGCGAGGGCGTATAGTGGGCATGCGGGAGGCCGGGTGGACGTACCGCCGAATTGCTCAACACGTGGGGCGTGAGGTCTCCACAGTACATCGATGTTGTCGCCAGTGGTCGGCGGAAGGTGCACGTGCCCGTCGACCTGGGACCGGACCGCAGCGACGCATGGATGCACGCCAAGACCGTAGGATCCTACGCAGTGCCGTAGGGGACCGCACCGCCACTTCCCAGCAAATTAGGGACACTGTTGCTCCTGGGGTATCGGCGAGGACCATTCGCAACCGTCTCCATGAAGCTGGGCTACGGTCCCGCACACCGTTAGGCCGTCTTCCGCTCACGCCCCAACATCGTGCAGCCCGCCTCCAGTGGTGTCGCGACAGGCGTGAATGGAGGGACGAATGGAGACGTGTCGTCTTCAGCGATGAGAGTCGCTTCTGCCTTGGTGCCAATGATGGTCGTATGCGTGTTTGGCGCCGTGCAGGTGAGCGCCACAATCAGGACTGCATACGACCGAGGCACACAGGGCCAAGACCCGGCATCATGGTGTGGGGAGCGATCTCCTACACTGGCCGTACACCACTGGTGATCGTCGAGGGGACACTGAATAGTGCACGGTACATCCAAACCGTCATCGAACCCATCGTTCTACCATTCCTAGACCGGCAAGGGAACTTGCTGTTCCAACAGGACAATGCACGTCCGCATGTATCCCGTGCCACCCAACGTGCTCTAGAAGGTGTAAGTCAACTACCCTGGCCAGCAAGATCTCCGGATCTGTCCCCCATTGAGCATGTTTGGGACTGGATGAAGCGTCGTCTCACGCGGTCTGCACGTCCAGCACGAACGCTGGTCCAACTGAGGCGCCAGGTGGAAATGGCATGGCAAGCCGTTCCACAGGACTACATCCAGCATCTCTACGATCGTCTCCATGGGAGAAGAGCAGCCTGCATTGCTGCGAAAGGTGGATATACACTGTACTAGTGCCGACATTGTGCATGCTCTGTTGCCTGTGTCTATGTGCCTGTGGTTCTGTCAGTGTGATCATGTGATGTATCTGACCCCAGGAATGTGTCAATAAAGTTTCCCCTTCCTGGGACAATGAATTCACGGTGTTCTTATTTCAATTTCCAGGAGTGTATTTCAACACACTACCTGCAGTTGTTGTAGTTCTTTCAACAGCCTCAGTGTCCTTATGCCTATACACCTGTAAGAGCAAATGGCGACATGGACTGCCGAGAGTCTGCTGAAATATAACGAAAATGGACTGCATGTGGCTATTTAGAGCCGAAATCTAGAGTTTCAAGAATAATAAAAGCTAATGGGAATGCGACTGACTGCTGTGTGCCTCTCCTTCCTTCCAGGTAGTTTCGTTGTACAGCTGCATTAGTATTAACAGAGTACATGCTACAGGTCGGATTTCACTAGCATCAAAACTACTCTGCGGCAAGTGCCAACTGCAAGATTCACATCTGGCTTCAGCGTGACCAAATGGTGTACTGTCACTGTGCACAACGATTCCCAATGGGATCAGAGTGCTGAAACTACCTGTCTTGAAGGGAGGTGGTCAACTTCATCAGAAAAGAGCAGGTCGCGCTCCCACACTGAATTAATGCCGGCAAACGTACCGGATGTGGAGAGAATCCATGGTTGGAGTATAAACCAGAAAGTCATTCCGAGAGACCACGATGCCTTCGCATTTCATCCAGGAATTCCACATGCTGAAAGGACGAAAAAACTTCCACACGAGCTACTAAACTCCGTCTGAACAGGCCCTGGAAGTCCCAACGGTACCGACCGGCCGACGTGTCATCCTCAGCCCACAGGCGTCACTGGATGAGGATATAGAGAGGCATGTGGTCAGCACACCGCTCTCCCGGCCGTATGTCAGTTTCCGAGACCGGAACCGCTACTTGTCAATCAGGTAGCTCCTCAGTTTGCCCCACAAGGGCTGAGTGTACCCTGTTTGGCAAAAGCGCTCGGCAGACTTCCACACGATCTGCTTTCGATCTGAATCGTGTGAGCTACCTCCTGAAATAGGGGTATTTCCTCTGCACTATGATGAAGGTAATGTCCATTACAATGCACGTAGACTGACAGATACGCAAAAGACAGCAAAATCTAAGAAAAAATCATCAAATACGCTGACGGAACAAAACTAGCAACACCAAGGAGTCGTGCGACATAAATGAAAGTTGGTAGGCATGTTTCTAAATCTGAAAGATTTAGTCGCAAGGGAGTGGCATTAGTAGAGCCACTATGAGGATGTAAATCACGTTTGTTACCGTTACACGCTGTAACGGTCGTGAGCGTCAGTTACCATTGGGATTGGACGTGGTGAGTTGATGTTAGTCAAGGATGCCCTTAAGGCAACAAAGCCGCCAGTACCAACACCTAAGTAAGTTTCAATAATGTCAAGTAATAGGGCTATCAAACGCCTGATATTCTTTCTGCGATGTTGCAGAAAGATTTGGTAGAAATGTACATGGTTACTGGCAGCGGTGGTCACGAGAACGAACGATCGCAAAAAGACTCCGGACGACCACGTGGCACTACCGAGAGCGAAGAACATCATGTTTGACATAAGAAACATCCTGGCAGATTAAAACTGTGTGCCGGACCGAGACTCGAACTCGGGACCTTTGCCTTTCGGGGGCAAGTGCTCTACCATCTTAGCTACCCAAGCACGACTCACGACCCGCCCTCACAGCTTCAATTCTGCCAGTACCTCGTCTCCTATCTTCCAAACGTGAAATTCAAAGGTCCTGAGTTCGAGTCTCAGTCCGGCACACAGTTTTAATCTGCCAGGAAGTTTCATATCGGCGCGCACTCCGCTGCAGAGTGAAAATCTTTTTCATGTTCGACATATGGTTCTGGCGAATCGTCACCCTGGCTGCAAAATTGTACGTCTATCTGGTGATTCGACTTGTTGTGCTGTCATTTATGAGTAGCATTCCAGGAGGTGTTTTCCAACAGGATATCGCTCGCCCACAAACCGTTGTTGTAGCCCAACGCATTCTATTGAGTGTCGACGTGTTGCCTGGGCCTGCTCGATCACCAGCTCTGTCTCCAGTCGAGCACGCATGAGACACCGTGGAACGACAACTCCAAAACTCCAGTGTTATTCACAAACTGCATTAACCGTCCCTGTAACGACCGATCAACTTTAACGGCATGGAATTCGATTCCACAAACTGACCCCCGCCACCAGTACAACACAATGCATGTGTGTCTGCATGCTTGGATCCAACATTATGGAGATTACACCGGTTATTAATGGACCAGCATTTCATATTCGCAAAGTCTCTTCATTCGCGCAAACATTAACCTGTGGCTTTGCAATGTTGATCATTTCATCTAAATTTACATCTACGTGATTACTCTGCTATTCACAATAAACTGCCTGGCAGAAGGTTCAATGAACCACCTTCAAGCTGTATCTCTACCGTTCCACTTTCGAACGGCACGCGGGAAAAACGAGCACTTAAATTTTTCTGTGCGAGCCCTGATTTCTCTTATTTTATCGTGATTATCATTTATCCTTATGCAGGTGGGTGCCAACACAATGTTTACGCAATCGGAGGAGAAAACTGGTGATCGAAATTTCGTGAGAAGATCCCGTCGCACTCCAATTCACTTATCATGTCTGTGACACTATCTCCCCTATTTCGCGATAGTACAAAACGAGCTGCCCATCTTTGTGCTTTTTCGATGTCATCCGTCAGTCCCACCTGATGCGGATCCCATACCGCACAGCAATACTCCAGAATAGGGCGGGCAAGCGTGGTGAAAGCAGTCTCTTTAGTAGACCTTTTTCACCTTCTAAGTGTTCTGCCAATGAATCGCAGTCTTTGGTTTGCTCTACCCACAATATTATCTATGTGATCGTTCTAATGTAGATTATTTGTAATGGTAATCACTAAGTATTTACTTGAATTTACAGCATTCAGATTCGTGTGACTTATCGTGTAATCGAAATTTAGCTGATTTCTTTTAGTACTCACGTGAATAACTTCACACTTTTCCTTATTCAGGGTCAATTGCCACTTTTCGCACCATACAGATATCTTATTTAAATCCTTTTGCAAGTCGTTTTGATCATCTTATGACTTAACAAGACGGTAAATCACAGCATCATGTGCAAACAATCTAAGACGGCTAAACAGATTCTCTCCTATGTCGTTACTATACCGGCTGATCAAAAATTCAGTATAGATTTGAAAACTGAATAAATCGCGGAATAATGTAGAGAGAGAGGTACAAATTGACACACATGCTTGGAATGACATGAGGTTTTATTAGAACCAAAAAAAAATACAAAAGTTCAAAGAATGTCCGACAGATGGCGCTTCATCTGATCAATATAGCAATAATTAGCATAACAAAGTGAGACAAAGCAAAGATAATGTTCTTCACAGGAAATTCTCAATCTGTCCACCATCATTCCTCAACAATAGCTGTAGTCGAGGAATAATGTTGTGAACAGCACTGTAAAGCATGTCCGGAGTTATGGTGACGCATTAACGTCGGATGTTGTCTTTTAGCATCCCTAGAGAAGTCGGGCGATCACGATACACTTGCGACTTCAGGTAACCCCAAAGCCAATAATAGCACGGGGCCTGGGGAGGCCAAGCATGACGAAAGTGGCGGCTGAGCACACTATCATCACCAAACTACGAGCGCAATAGATATTTCACGCGTCTAGCAATATGGGTGGAGTGCCATGCTGCATAAACATCGTACGTTCCAGCAGATGTTTATCAACCAGGCAGGGGATGATGCGATTCTGTAACATATCGGCGTACCTCTCACCCGTCACGGTAGCAGTCACTGACGTTTTGCTGCCCAGCGCCAGCTGTCGGATATATTGTGAACTTTGTTTTTTTTTTTTTTTTTTTTGTTCTAGTAAAACCCCATGTCAGTCCAAGCATGTGTGTCACTTTTTACCACTCTATGTACATTATTCCGTGGTTTATGAAATTTTCCAATTTATACTGACTTTTTGATCACCCGGTAGATCAGGAACAATAGAGGGCCTATTATACTTCCTTGGGGAACGCCGGATATTACTTCTGTTTTACTCGATGACTTTCCGTCTATTGCTACGAACTGTGACCTTCCTGACAGGAAATCACGAATCCAGTCGCAGAACTGAGGCGATACTCCGTAGGCTGGCAGTTTGGTTAGAAGGCGCTTGTGAGGAACGGTGTCGAAAGCCTCCTGGAAATCTAAAAATATGGAATCAATTTGACATCCCCCGTCGATAGCACTTATTACTTCATGAGTATAAAGAGCTATTTGTGTTCCACAAGAACGATATTTTCTGAAACCCTGCTGACTATGTAACAATAATTTTTTTTTTTTTTCGAGGTACTTCATAATGTTCGAATACAGTAAATATTCCGAAACCCTACTGAAAATCGACGTTAGTGATACTGGCCTGTAATTCAGCGGATTACTCCTATTTCTCTTTTTGGTATTGGTGTGACCTGAGCAATTTTTCAGTCTGTAGGTACGGATCATTCTGTGAGCGAGTGATAAATATGGAGCTATTTTATCAGCATATTCTGAGAGGAACCTGACTGGTATACAACATCGACCGGGGACCTTGCCTTTATTAAGTGATTTAAGCTGCTTCGTTACTCCGAGGATATCTACTTCTATGTTTCTCATCTTGGCAGTTGTTCTTGATTGGAATTCAGGAATATTTACTTCGTCTTCTTTGGTGAAGGAGTGTCGGAAAACCATGTTTAATAACTCTGTTTCAGTGGCGCTGACATCAGCAACTTCACCGTTGTTATCGCGCAGTGACGGTATTGATTGCGTCTTGCCACTGGTGTGCTTTATGTATGACCAGAATCTCTTTGGGTTTTCTGCCAGATTTCGAGACAGAATTTCGTTGTGGAAATTATTAAAAGCATCTCGCATTGAAGTACGCGCCATATTTCGAACTTCTGTAAAACTTTGCCAATATTGGAGATTTTGCGTTCATTTAAATTTGGTATGCTTTTTTTCGTTGCTTCTGCAACAACGATCTGACCCGTTTTGTGTACCATGGGGGATCAGTACCATTACTTATTAAGTTATGTGGTATATATTTCTCAATTGCTATCGTTACTGGTATTTTGAAAAAATTCCGCAACTTTTCTACACTTACACGATCAGATCGGAAGGAGTGAAGACTGTCTCTTAAAAAGGCGTTAAGAGCAATTTTATCAGCTTTTTTAAATAGATATACTTTGCGTTTCTTTTTGATGGTTGTAGGTGTTACGGTATTCGGCCTGGCAACAACTGCCTTGTGGTCGCTAATCCCTGTATCCGTCACAATACTCACTATTTGTCCAGGATTATTTGTTGCTAAAACGTCAAGTATGTTTTCGCAAACATTTACGCTTCAAGTGGGCTCATGAACTAATTGTTCAAAATAATTTTCGGAGACTGCATTCAGCACAATTTCGGATGACGTTTTATGCCTGCCGCCGGCATATCCAGCATATCGAATGTAGATTAAAGTCACCACCGACTATAATTGTATGAGCGGGGAACTTATTTGAAATGACACTCAAGTTTTCTTTGAATTGTTCAGCAACTATATCTTCTGAGTCGGGAGGTCAGTAAAACAATCCAGTTAATAGTTTAGTCCGATTGTCAGGTATAACCTCTACCCCGAGTTCGCGTCTCGATCTGGCATACAATTTTAATCTGCCAGGAAGCTTCATATCAGCGCACACTCCGCTGCAGAGTGAAAATCTCATTCTGGAAACATCCCCCAGGCTCTGGCTAAGCCATGTCTCCGCAATATCCTTTCTTTCAGGAGTGCTAGTTCTGCAAGGTCCGCAGGAGAGCTTCTGTAAAGTTTGGAAGGTAGGAGAGAAGGTACTGGCAGGAGTAAAGCTGTGAGGGCGGGTGGCGAGTCGTGCTTGGGTAGCTCAGTTGGTAGAGCACTTGCCCGCGAAAGGCAAAGGTCCCGAGTTCGAGTCTCGGTCTGGCACACAGTTTTAATCTGCCAGGAAGTTTCTCTACCCATACTATTTCACACGAACTATCTACTTCAATTTCGCTACAAGGCAAACTAGCTCTGAGAGCAATAAATACTCCACCACCAACTGTATTTAATCTGTCCTTTTTGAACACTGTTAGATCGTTTGAAAAAATTTCGGCTGAACTTAAATATGTTACCTAGACAAATGTATTGCCAAATTTCATTACTATAAGTTAATTATTTTTTGGTGTTGCGATTTTTTCCGTCTGTGTATTTCAGCACTAGCATGCAATGAAGGAATATCCAATTTAAGATGAACGGTATGAAATATTGCCTTATGCAAACACGTCTTAATTCTTTTTAATTTTTTTTATTTTTTTATTTTATTTTTTTATGGAGAAGTCAGAAATGCAGCTAACGTGTCGTCATGGAAAGTAACTGCCACATGTAGGGCAATGCGTAAGTCAAACGATACAGTTCTCTGTACAGGGTGAATCAAGTAAAATTGCACTTCAAATACTGCGGAAAATGAAACTACTATTGATTTGCTGTTTTCACAGAATGGCTTGGTAATCAGGGGCTCGTACTGTTTGTTGAGCAACAGATTTTTTGAAAATTGTGGTAAGGTCCAGTGGAACTATACTGCTGAGGTCATCGGTCCCTTGGCTTACAGACTAATTAATGTAACCTAAACTAACTAACGCTAAGGACAGCACTCACACCCATGCTCGAGGGAGGACTCGAACCTCCGACGGATCAACAGGTTCTAATAACTTTTAGAGAGGGTATTTTTATGCAAACATGCACTTTTTTAAGTTGAACAATGCCTACTGACTTAAAGAAACTAGAAGTAGGGAAATTAGAATATCAGTGGTGTTTTTGTAGGATTCTAGTGTGAGTCGTTTACGAGATATCTATATTGAAAAGTTTCCACGCCGATACTTATTTTTGCCATTAAATGTGCGTAGATGCTAGGTGTGATGTTGTTACTTTTTCTTACAATGTGCTCATGTTTTTCCTGAGTGCACTGCGACTTGCTAGTCAGTTAGTGTGTGACGGTCCAAGCAGTAGCTCGTGAATGGACCACGGGATCTACCAATGCAGAAGAATCCTACATGCTCATGGTGTATGGAGAGTGTACGAAGAACGCAATGCGTTCTTATAAGCTGTATGCCGCAAGATATCCCATAGACGTCAACCACTTTGGCAATCATTTATCAACCTCTTCAACCAGTTACGTGATAGTGGTAGTGCAACACCTAGATAACGCAACAGAAGGAAATAAGTGACAATAGAAGAAGAGGTAATTAATGTTCTTGCTGCTATTGCAGTTGATCCGTACGTCAGCTCCCTCGCAGTCGCACATGGAAACGAGTTGAGTCGGGAAAGTGTCCTACGCAATCTCCATTGCATAGGTAGGGTCCATTCCCATTGCATCTCTATCCATCAAGAGCTACATAGAAATGATTAACAGATTAGTGTTAACTTCTTTACATAGGCATTTAGATGTATCTTGTTTAGTGATGAAGCCACATATACCAGTCATTGCAGGTAAACCGCCGAAACACGCACTATTAGGCTGTTGACAAACTCTGTTAGATTGATCAGGTGGATCGTCAGCGTCCATGGAGTGTAAAAGTACAGTGTGGGATAGCAAACAATCAGCTTATAGGCCCGTTTTTCATAGACGGAACACAGAACGCGCACAACCATCGCACATTCTTAACAGCCCATATCCCACGGATGCTAGACGACGGTCCTGTGGTTCAGCATGATTGCTGTCCAGCCCATAGTGCACAAGGTACTACAGAACGTTTCACTAATTGTATACAAATCGTTGGGTTGGACGCAGAGGACCTGCACATTCGCCGACCTATTCCCAAGATTTGACGCCTGTAGACATTTTTCTGTGGGGAAAGCTGAAAGACACTATCTACAAGAACATACCAACTACACCCAATAATATGCAATGACGTATTACTACAGCCTGCTCGGGCGTCTATGCTGAAACACCAGCACGTGTGCAACAGTCGTTCAATACTAGAATGGAAGCGTGTATTGCCGGTGCCGGTGGTCGTTTTAGACACAACCTGTGATGGTCAGTTGTCTCGTTACTGGTCATGATCCATATAACTAGCGTATGCACTCATGTTGGTCTTTATTGTGTGCTGCCACAGATGTTGTACAAGTGTCGGTGTGGTAAATTTTCGAAACACGATATCTCGTAAACGACTCGCACTAGAATCCTGTAATAAACACCACTTTTATTCCAGGTTACCCTACTTCTTGTTTCTTAATCTCAATAGACATTGTTCCATTTGAAAAAGTGAATGTTTGCACAAAAATACGCATTCTAAGTATTACTACAACCTGTAGATTGGATAACAATACGAGCCCCTGACAAAAATACGCATTCTAAGTATTACTACAACCTGTAGATTGGATAACAATACGAGCCCCTGACAACCAATCCGTTCTGTGAAAACCGCACATCAGTGGCACCTTCCATTTCCGCAATATTTTCAGTCCAAATTTTTAGGTGATTCATCCTGTATACATCCACTCTTTGCAATTTGGCAGTTTTACTCTTGAAAACGTCCAAAGGTCAAAATTCCAAGAGTCGGTTTTACAAATAAATAATTTTAAAAGTGAAAGGTGATGGTGATATGTTTTCCTAATTTTTTATGTACTGAAGTAACAAGTTACACGTCTGTGGAAACCAACCAAGAAATATTACAGATATATTTACCCTTTGTCTAGGGGCAGCTCAGTCGGCGAAGTGGACACGCGAAGGGCTGTGTGCGGCGCTCCGCAAGCGGGCCGGTGTTTACTCGCGCGGGTAGTGGTACTGCAATGTAAACAGGTCACCTCGAACGACGGTCCCGCTTTCTTATAGAAAGGCCACGATTAAATTAACGTTCCATGTCCAGTACGCAAGACCTAAGACATACGAAGCAGAGCGTTTCCTGCGTGAAGTAATGCACGTAGAGCCGCGCGGGGTGCCCGCGAGGTCTCGGGCGTCCTGTGAAGGTTCGCGCGGCTCCTCCCGTCGGAGGTTCAAGTCCTCGCTCGGGCATGGGTGAGTGTCTTGTCCGTAGCGTAAGTTAGTTTAAGTTAGATTAAGCAGTATGTAAGCTTAGGGACCGATGGCCTCAGTAGCTTGGTCTCTTAAGGTCTTACCACACATTTCCAATTTTCCTAATGCACGTCGATCCACAGGAACTCTTCGGTATACATCTTTCGATCGTCTCCACCATATGTTACCCGGATTTTGTAGATGAAGCAGCCTGTGAAGGTTTACTCGCCGTTCCACTGATGGATATCGTTTCCACCACTCGGACGGCAACGTGGGTGTAGTGACTGTCGACCACGCAGGACGCGGCGTTCGGAACATAAGAATCTTCCAGCTGCCGTTTGAAGTTCCGGCCACGCTTGTCGTGAATGCGCTGCGGCCTTACGGCGAAGTACGCGGACGCGTTCATGGTCCGGGCAGGAAGGGCATGTACGCTCTGAATAGCTGAACAGGCACCTCGTCCAGATACCACGTGCAGACACGACGCCTACATCGCAAACAACAACGCTGCCTATTACACACGTTGAGGCAGCGAGGAACATGATGGACGCAGACGTTGTTGCGTTCCAGTTACCGACACACGCGGGACCTGTTTCCACGCCCACGGCGACGCAGCCTCCATCGGAACAGCCGCCGTGCTCGGCAGCAGCGACTACGTCTGCACTCTAGCCGTGTGAGGAAGGAGAGCACCAGAAGATCGGAGATACTGGAGGTGCCTACTGTTTGTCGTGATCCACAGGATGCCGACACTCGTGCCCGCAAGCGGAAGTCGCCCAACCAACGAAAGAAGAGGAGGCTGACTGCAGGAAATGCTTCGCGAGATGGTGACACGGTGCAGGAGGGTGAGGAAAATCTATCTGAGGTCCGGGCTGTGGCCCTCGCTCCAACGGTTCCTGGTTTGCTGCTCGCAAAGTCCGGCCAAGGATTTAAATTGACGTTTCTCAACTCACCTACGAGCCCCCTGGCGATTTTGCGGCTAAGACATCAGATGAACGTCATGCGTCGCCTACTGTACCATACCTTCAGCTTGGTGATTGGGCGTTCGAGATGGAAAGAATGATATCAGACTTGAGCGACAACCAGATGCCCGCGGCCGGCGGATCGTCGGACGGACATCTTGTCTCAGCCGATCAATAATATATATGGTGCAGGTGACAGGGACCGCCGGCCGTTGTGGCCAAGCGGTTCTAGGCGCTTCAGTCCGGAACCCTGCTACCGCTACGGTCGCAGGTTCGAATCCTACCTCGGGCATGGGTGCGTGTGATGTCCTTAGGTTAGTTAGTTTTAAGTAGTTCTACGATCTAGAGGACTGATGACCTCAGATGTCAAGTCCCAAAGTGCTCAGAGCCATTTGAACCATTTGACAGGGACCGCCAGACGGACGACGTGATGCTTACTGGCTTAAACGACTCAGGATACGTCATCGTGTCACCAAACGACCCAGATGTATCGGATAGGTACAATCAATGTCAACAGCATTAGTTCCACGATCAAAATCCAGTTGTTAAAGGATTCGGGCGGCGGACATTGGTAACGTGTTTCTTCAAGAAGTACGACCTGATCTGCGCCTGGATGTTTATGGATACGCGTCTTACGTCAGCCCAACTTCCGACGGTGGTGGTGGTACGGCCACGCTACTACGCGATGGTATCGTATCAACAGATACTCAATATTTGCCATCAGCGAGAGGCATTGCGCTCACCATCGAGCAGTCCACCTCTTGAATTTATATGCCCCGTCTGGTACTGCGAATACTGTATTACTCCACTGAGGTAGCTCCATTGTTTCAGGGCGCTACAGAGCACTTCATGGGTTGGCGAATGCTTCTTCCACGCAACACTTTCATATGAATATGTTGTTCAATTTCGTATCTAAGATGAAAGAACGTGATTCACGCAAGCAGAAGGAGATAAGGAATTTAGACTTGAAATGGTGATACGTGATAAAGAAAGAGAAGAATATTTTAAAAAGAAAGAACAGGAAAGGGAAGAAGAGAATAGAAAGTTCAAGCAGGAAATGTTAAAATTACAGAAAGCTTGTGATCTCAGATATAATCAGAAACTCGAAAAAGTACAGAGATCAATGACATCTCTGGTGCTGTACAAACACTAGAAGAAAATCTCATAGTAGTGAAGACAACTCAAGACTGTAGTCCAACAGGTATCGGATTGTCTGAAAAAATGAATCAACTGGAGTTAAACACTAAACAAAATGTTGATTCGTTTCTACTTGAAAAATCTAGGCAGTGGGAAAAAGAAATATCCGTGTGGATAGGTGAAACTTCAGAGGAGATAAAAAAGCGAGTAAATGACACTGTTGAACTTAAATTAACTTCAACTAGTGAAAAGAAATTAAACGCATATAATCCTGAGGACGTTGAACAACAAAAAGAGAAATTTCGTATGATCAGAAACAAGGTAATCAACTAGACCAGAGAAAAGAAGGCGTCACGAATTCAAAACGGTAGGAATCGATAGTGATGAACGATCTTTGCCTGAATCTGAGTCGTTCGCTCAGAAAACTTCTTTGTCATCTATTAAAATTGAAAACAGCACATTTAAAAGTAGGCAGTTCCCGATGTTCTCGTCGGAGAAGAACACAACTCATCCCAAAATATTCATCAACAGTTTTAAGAGAATATTTCCAAAGAGCTTCAAAGATTGTTGGTGAGGCACCGCTCTGGGCGAGTGAAGTTAGTGAAAAATGTAGCACATTTCACGAGTTTGAGAGATTATTTTTGGCTAAGTACTGGTCCACGAGCAAGCAAGAACGTTTAAGAAAAGAGGTTTACAATACCGGGTTTTATAACCCGAAGAAGGGAACCTTACGGTCGTACTTTGAAAAGTACATTAATAAAACTTGGTATTATACCAAACCTATATCACATTGCGAAGTTATTCGGATCCTTAAAACCAGGCTTCTGATTAACATTCGTGAAATGCTTGTTCATGCACCCGATGATGATTTTGAGCAATTTCTGCCCACAGTTGAGTCGATACATATCATACGAGAAGATTTCCGTCAGTTAAACGGTAGAGATGTGCGTCACAATAACGGTAACGGTCATAATAATAATAACAACCACTCTCCGTCTAACGGTAGCAATCATTGGCAATCGAATAACAGAGAATCACAACGTAGACAGTACTTCTATAACCTAAATTACAACAATCAAAACAGTAGAAATGCATACAGTCAGGGACCGGTTCCACCGGCTAATGTTCAAAATCGGAAGCGAAAATTCAGTGACACAAGACAATATACCAATCTGGAACAAAACAATCCAGAGAATCGAAATCAGTCGTATCAGTGGGTTCCAACAAATGCTCGTTGGAACAACCAAATGAACCAGACTAATATACCGAGATTTCCGCTTCAGAATACTTCTGCGGCGATTCTGTTAGGAAATGGTGCAGCTGATGTTCGGAATACAATATACAATCCACAGAATCACAACGTCCATGTCGTGGAGATAGTCGCGGAGATAGTCGTGGAGCCACGTCATGAACCAGAGAACTCAACAAACTAGGACCAGCCAGTCCTAGACTTCCGGGGGTGACTGGTAGGCTTAATGGAGGTCAACATAATCAATCTGTGTGCTTATGAAGGTATAATTCTGGAGTGGACATTAGAGATGATTTAATGAGTGAGGCAACATCGGACCAACCCGAACCCAAGGAATACGTATAAGCTATAATAGCTGGAGAGATCAATGATATACCGGTACACGTCCTTATAGACACGGGAGCTACCACTAATGCGATGTCGTTTGATCTATTTAAATGTATTAATAGAATAGAAAGAGTACCTACCTTTCCGGTAACAGGGTGTACTATTTACGGAGCTTTCTGCACACGTATTCCACCCATTAAAGCTCAAGTGCAGGCGGAATTAATCATACAGGAGGAAAAACTTAAGTGCACCTACCTGTATTTTAAATACAGTCAACTGGATCGTTGAATTGTCTTTGTTGAGGGAAACAAGGATTCTCGACAAATACTGTCGGAATCTGCCGTTGTTATGTAATTATAATAATGTAATGTCAACCGACACGATTAGTTTGCCTATAGTCGATTACAATTCAGATCTCGAGCAAGTCATCAAGGACAAAATAGCCGAATCTGAATATTTGTCAGGTTTACAGAGACAGGAACTGTCTAAATTACTATTTGAGTACGCGCCAATTCTGGTGTCATTAAAGGAGTTAAGTATAAGATGCGTGTGTGGCCTCACGAAACATATTGCAAAACAATGTACTCGATACCCTGCTTCAAACGAGAATCCGTTAGACTAGAAATTCAGAAAATGTTGGAAGGGGACATAATAGAACCGTCCAACTCCGAGTACAACAGTAAACTTCTAGCAGTTGCAAAGGCTAACGGTGATATAAGACTCGTGCTTGACGCCCAAAACATCAATAAAATTTTAACACCTGTTCGGACGAGACCAGAGAACTTAGACGAATTACTACAGCGGTTCTTTGGCGTAAAATATTTGACATCCATTGACCTCCGTCATTCTTATTGGCAGGTGCAGTTAGACGAAGAGTCTCGGAAATACACGGCTTTCATTTTTATGGGGAGAAGGTTTCACTTCAAAGTCATGCCATTCGGTCTTAATATCAGCCGGCCGGCGTGGCCGTGCAGTTCTAGGCGCATCAGTCTGGAACCGCGGGACCGCAACGGTCGCAGGTTCGAATCCTGCCTCGGGCATGGATGTGTGTGATGTCCTAAGGTTAGTTAGGTTTAAGTAGTTCTAAGTTCTAGGGGACTGATGATCTCAGATGTTAAGTCCCATAGTGCTCAGAGCCATTTGAACCATTTTCTTAATATCAGTGGTGGAGTTTTCATTGCCGCATTAGACACTGTTTTAGGCCCGGACTTGTTAAATGAGGTAACTTTGTACGTTGATGACCTCCTGGTGGAAACCGACACCTTGGAGCGTCATGTAGAACTATTACGACGAGTGTTCTGTCGTTATCAAGACTACGGAGTAATCGTAAACCTTTCCAAGTCGGAATTTGGAAAAGAAATAATTAAGTTTCTTGGGAATATTATCTCTCCCATGGGCATAACATCTAGCCCCAAAAAGTTGAAAACAATAAGTGATTGTCCGTGACCGTCCACTCGTAAGCAACTCAAGTCCTTTCTCGGTTTGGCATCCTTTTTTAGGAAATTCCTACCTGATCCGATGCTAAACCAGGATTGTTTGCGTAACCTGTTGCGAAAGAACGTTTCGTGGCATTGGACACCGGAATGTCGCGAAGCGTTTGACAAAATACGAAACACTTTGCTGAATGCGCAGATATTGTACCACCCACAAATGGACAAACAGTTTTATATAGCCACATATGCTTCAGGCACTTGTCTGGGAGCAACACTATTTCAAATGGATGGTTCAGATGATACTAGTACTATCAAAATTATAAGCTTTGCCAGTCGCACGCTCACAAACTGTGAGAGAGCGTATACAACTACGGAGAGGGAAGTGTCAGCCTTGGTGTGGTCGCTAAAGAAATATAGATATTTTGTATATGGAAAACCAATAATCGTGTATTGTGACCACCAACCTGTGACTTTTTTGATGACCTGTAGATTGCTGCACGCACGGTTAACTCGATGGGCATTATTCTTGCAGGAATATTCGTTGGAGATACGACATATCCATGCCAGGGATAATGTTATCGCAGATGCGCTTTCTCGATTGCCGCGCGGTATCACTGGAACAAATGCTGTAGTGAACAAAAGTGACAACTTTCGAGTAATGTTGATTCAGAACTCTATATTCGAGAAAGACATCGAATTCATGAGCAAGAACATTATTAAACTTCAAGAACAAGATTCTACATGGAAAATTATTAGACAATCCGTCTCTGAAAGTAACAGTAGCCAACAAAGCACAAAATATTGCCTTCGCGACAATATCCTTTTCTACAAAAATAAGGATTTTTTCCTCCAGTGGAAATTCTGCCTTCCCTCAGATTATGTACAAAAATTCCTTTGACATACACATATGTCGTGGGGACATGTAAGTGGTTATAAGTGTGCTAAATTAATAACGGCTTATGCACATTATCCAAATTTAAAGCGCATTGCACAGAAAATCTTGAAAACTTGTGTAATATGCCAAAAAGTTAACTCAATTAATTATTTGACAAAAACAGAGTTGCGATCTATAGTAGTCAACAATATTCTTGATTTAGTCTCGTGTGACATAATTGGTCCGTTGCCAGCGTCAAAAGACAATTTTAAATGTATACTAGCATTTTACGATCTGTTTGCTAAGTACGTAAAAGTGTATCCATTAAAATCTGTAAGGGTAAAGCCGATGCTACAGCTATTAATAGGGAAATACATAGTTCAAGTGAGAAAACAGAAAGCCTTGTTAAGGGACAATGCTTCGTATTTTTCGTGTAGATCTTGGGAAGAGTGTCTGCGCATATTCAGATTTCTCGTTTTAGTCCGAAAAGTAGTCCCATCGAACGCGTATTTACAGAAATAAATCGATTCATGAGAACCTACGTCTCCAGCCAACACTATCGCGGGATAGAATATTTGCAGAAGTTTGAAGAAGTGTATAATTAGTTACCCCATTCATCTACCGGTTTTTCCCCTTACAGTATCTTATTTGGTAATTGTCAAACAAACAAATGGAATGAAAAACTACCAAAATTCAATAATCCATTACCTATAGACAAATCTGCCTTATATAACCAAGTGCGTGCTGCGCTTCAGCATCACCCAAAATTAAGTTAAACTTACTATGATAAGCATTTGATTAAACCTGTTACCTATCGAGTTGGAGAAAGTATCATGTTAAGATCTCATCCGAAATCATCTGCCATAAAGAAGTTAAACAAGAAGTGGCAATTGAAATTTGTATGTGAGTAATTTTACCTGTGGACTTGTTTGTCGATAGAAAGTGACGGAGAAGAAGATACTCAGTAATACTAATAACTGAGATAGCCTGTGCTAAAGAACGTTAAAGATAATATTGAGAATTTGATAACAGACTAAGGAACTGTAACCTGAAAACTGTTATAAGCTGTTGCTTTACAGCTTTAGTAGAGGATTCGTGTACTGAACAACCTTACGAAAGAAGAGAAGTAAGAAACTCAAGCTTAATAAAGAGACTTATCGATTTGTGTAATAAGACATTTTAGGATAAATAGTATTTAAACTTCCTTCATTTTCTATCCTTCTAGTAATAAGGTTTAAAATCATTGTTGCCTTCTGCAACAGAAATAATAGCTAGGATATTTTTTTCAGCAGTTAAAATGAATTTCAATTTGAGCATTTATTATTAGGATAAGTATTTGAAAGTTGTATTTGTATTTAGAGTAAGAAGAGTAAAAGTACTTTTCTGTCTCAGAGCCAGAATAGAGTTAAATTTTTCACAATGTGCTGGTTTAGAACTTTCAGTCGATTATCAGATTTAAGTATCTCACAGAATACTATGAAACTATTTAAACAAGAAAAGACTCTAGGGACTAAATAATAAAGAACTTCGTAAGAAAGAGACTTATGTGAATAACAATTACATGTAATTGACCATTTGTAACAGGAAATTATTTGTAGGCATGTTTGCAGAGAAAAGAAGTGGTACAATGATTTCCGTGTTACTATTTTACCACAGAGGAACTGCAGAAGTAGGTAAGTTTTGAATACGATAGCTGACTAAGCTGAGTTGTTTACCTAAAGGTAACTGAACTTTAAAAGTGTTAAACATGAGTGAAAAGTGTTTCGTGTGATTTCGTGTGGCGAAACGGTGTTAGGCGAACTTCTAAATACAAGTCGCTGAGAATAATTACCTTCTCTTGAACTTGGTTAAAGACAAGTTAGGATTATATACTGTTACAAGAAGTCCAGTACGAACCTAAACTCATATGAGTAAACTACATAAATATTGACAACAATGAAATAATGATTGTTTCTATTGTTCTCTAATCTGTTATGTTAATAATATTTTTGTTTCATATCACTGTACGAGAACGAAGTTAGCAGCTTTCTGGTGGGCCGCTAATGTCGTCACTTATAGTCTACCACAAGCGATGAAGAAGGCAAAACCGATGGGGGGCGCACACGTTAGCGGTAATTCAAAGAAGTAGAAGATCGCTGTTGACTGTCCATTGCAGTACAAACAGATGAATGAGTCGAAGACTTCGAGCAGCCTGCCTATCTACAGCTGATCACCGTCAAGAAGATGCCATCGACTTGGTAAATTTAAATGACTGGTCATCGCACATGGCTGTTATTCTCCAAAAGATGTCATCAGAAAAGATGTTGAGTAGCACAATTTTCCACTCAACAGTCATTCTTTAAAGAAGATGTCGTCGTCATAGAAGAAGCTGAGCAGAAAAACAATAGATCCAATGACAATTCGTCAAAATCAAGAACGATGCAACCAGTATGGGACTGCTCCACATCGAAGAAATCATTGATGCAACCACCTACAGAAGTAAAAGTAGACACAGCTGGTCAACTAAGAAAACTGGCAAATGACATGAAAGAACTATGTGGGTGAGATTTCTGATGCAGTCGTCCATATAAGAAGAATCAGAGCCGCAGTCAACAACAATGCTCGATACTTCTACGTCTGGCCGGCAACTATTCAAGATGGGCGAATCAGATACTCACGGATGTTGGCTGCTGTACCAGCCATCAAGCAGCAAACGAGATACTTCAACTTCCGCCGCTCGCCAACAAAGAGAGGGCAAATTGATCAAAAACAGCCCAATCCTGCTACTAGCATATTCAAGAGGTAGCAGATGAGAAGATCGTATTCTGCTGCTAGCGTATTGAGGTAGCAGATGAGAAGATTGCGCGTCGCCTGGGGTTCCTGTTGTCTAGTCATCCGAGAGGCACCAGAAGTAGCGGATGATCAGACTGTGATCCCAGCCTCCACAGTCTGGTCCATCTCTGATACGAGCAAAACGACCCGATGGGGAGCTGAGCGCTGACTGCAGACAGTAATCCAGAGCTTGCTGTCTGCCTACTCTTCGAGCGTCGCCCGAGAGAGATGACAACGAAACTGATTATTGTACACACTCTGTAACATCATTGTTATGTATAATCCGATTAATTTAATAATGAAATTTCTAGACATGGTAATTAACATAGGCCATTCTTAAATTACTTCATCATAATTGGAATTAATTAAGACCTGGATTATTTAGTGGGGAATTTACTTAAGCCCGAAGTACTTTAGCACTGAAATTATTAAGGAATAAGATGTGTAAACAGACAAAATTCTTAGGCCTACATAGCATTAAATTTGAAATATTTAAACGGGCAATCCTGTTAATCCCATAGGCTAAGATTATTAACAAATACCGATGTATTTTTAGCAATGTATTTATATTGTAATAATGAGGTGACACAAAGAGTCCAATTATCAACGCACCCCACAGTAAAAAAGGGATTGCATAGATAATCGTCCGGGGGCGGATGTAACGCTACTTCCTTTGGACGCAAAATTGAAAATCTAAAATAGTACCCAAAACCCAATAGAAGTCCCAAAATCCAAGATCCAAATTTCAAGTCCCACTGGAATAGCATCACTTGAATAGTAGCAAGTATATAGAAAGGAAATCCAATATGAGGTGACTTAGTGTTTTGAGAACGGGAAGAAAAGAAATAGAATCCATTAGTTTAAAATTAAAATAATAGTAGATCGCAAAGTAGTGTATTTATAGATCACGGAATAGAACTAGTGAACTCAAAGAATACTCTTTGTGAGTCTTTGAGGACAGGAGAAGAAAGTCATACATTGTTAATGTGCTGCTAGCGCTTGCTGGATCAGGTCGTATCCCAACGTATGCTCTTGTAGGCGCGACGAGATTGTTTTCGTGCATTTTTGGAAATTTTGCGATCTGCTAGGAATCATTAAACTTGAAATAGGTACGTCAGCAACTTTGAGTATATCAGCACGTAAAGCCAAGAGAGGAAAACATCCGGACTTGTCTTAAACTGATTATCATACAGGGAAGACTGAACTTTACCCCAAAGCAGTAGACTGTTAGCAATTTACCGACATAGGAAGTGAACATTGGTATTGAATTGTGAGAAAGTGCCGAAGTTTCGTTAAAGCAGCAAATGAAATCTGGATCTTGTTACAAACTCCTTGACGAAAACTTACGTAATTAATTTCACCCAGCTTAGGGAAAAGTTACTCCCTTAATACAATGATAGGACGTGAATAGTATAGAACAAACCGGCATAAAGTGGATTTACTGTGTGACATTTCTTTCAAACCATTTAATATTGTGTGTTTATGAAATATTTATTAGTGCGACGACACAGATCAAATAACAAAGTGCAGCATGCATAAATACTCTTCGCCGCGTTAGACAGTTATTGTACCGATTCGAACTATTAAGATTACGTAAACTGGAAACTTTAGGGGAGAAACTATTGCAGTACATGGACTGTAGCCATAATTAGTACAGGGAAAGCCATTGCTGTGCAACTACGTGTAGCTGTGCTCGTACACGTCGGGGAGCATGTAATTATTTGAACTGATCGGTATCATTGATACGCACTCGGCGTGAATACAGTGCAGCAGGACAGATTTTTTTTTTATATAATGTTCCTCATAAGACAATGTTACCACTAGTTAGTCGGACATTTCCAATATATCTTAAGAGGAGCTGTTACAACCCGCATTCTCCGTTCTCGCCCTCTCGCTGTTGTCAAAGATGCCATTCATGCCGACCAAACATGTCTGGGAGGTAATATACGCACTGCATTAAGCTCTTATAAAGATGTGGTGGCGTCTATGTCGGCATGCCGCTTAATAGGCGCCCTCGTGGCAGTTGACCCAGACCACGCATGTCACCGAGTTGAGCACCACTTCCTGCAGGCTGACTTCCAGAAGATGGGGCTGTCCCCAATATCGGCAGGTGTGGTTCTCTGTCTCATCCACGGAGCCACTTCCACAGTCCCGGTCAATTGCTACCGCTCGCCACCGTTCACTACTGAGAGCTCAGTGCCACAAGGATGCCCTCTGTCAGATTTTCTCTTCGCCGTCGCCCTCGTGCCTGCACTTCATGGCCTAAAACAGCGTTTGGAGGGCATTCGCCCCCACAATTGCGAATACATAGAAAGAAGGATCCTTTATTGTATGATTATATGATAGCGGAACAAACAGTGGTAGCAGTTACTTCTGTAAAATATCTGGGAGTATGCGTGCGGAACGATTTGAAGTGGAATGATCATATAAAGTTAATTGTTGGTAAGGTGGGTACCAGGTTGAGATTCATTGGGAGAGTGCTTAGAAAATGTAGTCCATCAACAAAGGAGGTGGCTTACAAAACACTCGTTCGACCTATACTTGAGTATTGCTCATCAGTGTGGGATCCGTACCTGATCGGTCTGACGGAGGAGATAGAGAAGATCCAAAGAAGAGCGGCGCGTTTCGTCACAGGGTTATTTGGTAGCCGTGATAGCGTTACGGAGATGTTTAATAAACTCAAGTGGCAGACTCTGCAAGAGAGGCGCTCTGCATCGCGGTGTAGCTTGCTCGCCAGGTTTCGAGAGGGTGCGTTTCTGGATGAGGTATCGAATATATTGCTTCCCCCTACTTATACCTCCCGAGGAGATCACGAATGTAAAATTAGAGAGATTAGAGCGCGCACGGAGGCTTTCAGACAGTCGTTCTTGTCGCGAACCATACGCGACTGGAACAGGAAAGGGAGGTAATGATAGTGGCACGTAAAGTGCCCTCCGCCACACACCGTTGGGTGGCTTGCGGAGTATAAATGTAGATGTAGATGTTACAATGTGCATTTTAAATGTTGTGCCTATGCGGATGATGTAGTTTTCTCGACGAGGTCGGCAGAAGATATGCGGACGCAGATCGAGTGGCTTCAGCATTACGGTGAGGTGTCAAGGAGCCGTATCAACCTACGAAAGTTGCGCTATATGGATGTGGGCAGAGGATTGAATATGAGTAAGCCAGTGCCCATTGCCAAAGTCCCAGCCTTGAAATGGTTGGGAGCTATCTTCCGTGGGAACGTGCAGCGTACAGCAGCAGATACGTATCGCAGACTACTTAATGTGATCCGCACGCAAGTACGTCTCCATAACTTTCGATCACTTGACTTTATCATGCGGGTTCATTTTGTCAACGTCTACCTCGCTCCGAAACTTAATCAATACACATACGTTCTCCCAGTGGCCGCTACGGTAGCTGCCACGTTCCAGGCGGCCTTAGGTCATTTCGTCAGCGAGGTTGGGTGTTCAAGAACCATTAAGAGACACTAAAGTTGCCCACACATGCAGGCGGCTATGGAATGATAAACGTACACAACAGAGCACGTGCTCTCTTCCTGCGGACGATGCAGCGCCTTTGTACTTCGGACAAGAATACCCTCCCTGGCAGAGTGATTCAGAAAGTGGTGCCTTAGTCTTTCTGGCTACCGATTCCTGTTGGACATATGTCAGCACTGTCTCACATTCTCACCCATCTGGTCGACATGAGTTATCTGTTGGATGTCTTACTGACCATGCGGGATCTTAGAACAGAGGACTTCTACCGCTACTTTCAACGGACACAGCCTGCTAATGTGATTGAACGCCGACTTCCGGCGGTTCGCTGGAGACGGGTGTGGAGTAACATACACTCGCCTTTCCTTTCCATCACGGTCAGGGTGCTGTGGTGTACGATAACGACTGAAAAATTCCCCACCTGAACCCGTTTACCCATGATACATCTTGCCGAGGATCATCTCTGCCCCGGATGCGCCGCCACCGACATGAAAATGCACCGTATTGATTGTGGTAAGGCTGCTGACCGCTGGCTCCGCACACGGCGCTTATTGGCACTGTTGCTGCGACGGACACCTCAGTCCGCAGAGCCCACCGAACTGACGCCACTTACTTCCCTGTTACTCCCCATAACGCCACGTTGTGGGTTAAGGTATGGCACTGCCACAGGTTTTTAGTGAGAGAGTTGCAGGGTTGTTAGATTTTTGGAATTATTTAACGAGCAACTACACGGTTTTACGGCGCAAAGCATCGCATGGCTCGCTCTTTACGAATTACTTGGGCTTGCTGTTTAAGCGCCCTCCAGACGATTGGGGTGTGCCGGGTGTGAGAAGAGACTGAAATATAGCACATTATGGACTGATGAGAGACATCAATTGAAATTACAGGGTGTTTCACTCTTGCTGAATGAGAAAACGACCAAGACATATAAGTATTGTACCCCTTCCTCTGTCCTTTTCAATTTTAATAAAACGTTTAGAGGAGTATTTAAATTTTGTTCGTGGGGGCAGCCTAAGCTGGTGGCAAACAACCGTCCTAGTTAGCTTTTAGGGTGAAAGTGGCGGTGGCACTACCTTTCTTTTTGTATTTACTTTAGATTGGTTTTGGGGAGTAGTATGGGTGACAGGGGACAACGCCTGAAAGGTCTGGAAAGGTCTAAAAAAAGGCAAAAAGAAAGTGGTAAGCGTCGTGGAACACGAAATTAAAAAATTTTGGAAAAAGAGTGGAGTAGCGTCTGTGATTAGTAGTCAAAACAATCTCGGACCCGAGAGCGAGCCTCGCCTCTGTTTAAAATTTGATTAATTATCAGCATTGGCGGCCGAACCCTTCCGGCATAAGAAGTCACCCACATTCTGCCAACGCCTTGTCAAAGAGGGCGGAGGAGAGGATAGAGTTTCAGAGCACTCTCTTCTCTCTGGGGAGGAAAACTGTCCCTAAAGGCGGAAGAATCAGTAATGATCAACGGCAAGAGGATACAGAAGGCAATGGAAACCTCTGCATTAAAGACACAGAACTTATACCCACAGGACATGTGGAATGTAACAGAAGAAGTGTCATGATGATCTCTCCACTGGCAAAAGATTCCGGAATAGTCCTCATTCGGATGTTTGGGAGGGGACTTCCAGGACAAGATGACCATGAGAGTGAATAACCATCGAAAAGATAACATTCTACGAGTCGTGGTAGGGAAGCTAGAAATTCTAAAAAGATAAATTCAGAGGCTCAATCTAGATATAGCAGGGATCAGAGAAGTGAAATGGAAAGAAGACGCTACGGTCGCTGGTTCGAATCCTGCTTCGGGCATGCTTGTGTGTGATGTCCTTAGGTTAGTTAGGTTTAAGTAGTTCTAAGTGCAAGGGGACTGATGACCTCAGAAGTAAAGTCCCATAGTGCTCAGAGCCATTTGAACCATTTGGAAACAAGACAAGGATTTCTGGTCAGAAGAGTATAGGGTAATAACAACAGCAGCAGAAAATGGTACAACAGGATTAGCATTCGTTATGAATAGGAAGGTAGGGCAGAAAGCGTGTTACTGTGAATAATTCATTGATAGGATTGTTCTTATCAGAATCGACAGCAAACCAACACTAACAACTATAGCTCAGGTATACATACCGATGTCGCAGGCTGAAGATGCAGAGATAGACAAAGAATGTTAAGATACTGAAACGATAATATACTACGTAAATGGAGATGAACATCTAATAGTCATGGGGGACTGGAATGCATTTGTAGGGGAAGAAGCAGAGAGAACGGTTACAGGAGAAGACGGGCTTGGGACAAGGAATGGGAGAGGAGAAAGACTAATTGAGTTCCGTAATATATTTCAGCTAGTAATAGCGAATACTCTGTTCAACAACCACAAGAGGAGGAGGTGTACGTGGAAAAGGCCGGGTGATAATGGAATATTTCAGTTAGATTACATCACGGTCGGACAGAGATTCCGATATCAGATACTGGACTGTAAGGCGTACCCAGGAGCAGATATAGACTCAGATCACAATATAGTAGTGATGAAGAGTAGGCTGAAGTTCAAGGCATTAGTCAGGAAGAACCAATATGCAAAGAAGTGGGATACGGAAGTACTAAGAAATGACGAGATACGTTTGAAGTTCTCTAACGCTATAGATACAGCAATAAGGAATAGCGCAGTAGGCAGTACAGTTGAAGAGGAATGGACATCTCTAAAAAGGGCCATCACAGAAGTTGGAAAGGAAAACACAGGTACAAAGAAAGTAGCTGCGAAGAAACCACGGGTAACAGAAGAAATACTTCAGTTGATTGATGAAAGGAGGAAGTACAAACATGTTCCGGGAAAATCAGGAATACAGAAATACAAGTCGCTGAGGAATGAAATAAATAGGAAGTGCAGGGAAGCTAAGACGAAATGGCTGCAGGAAAAATGTGAAGACATCGAAAAAGATATGATTGTCGGAAGGACAGACTCAGCATACAGGAAAGTCAAAACAACCTTTGGTGACATTAAAAGCAACGGTGGTAGCATTAAGAGTGCAACGGGAATTCCACTGTTAAATGCAGAGGAGAGAGCAGATAGGTGGAAAGAATACATTGAAAGCCTCTTTGAGGGTGAAGATTTGTCTGATGTGATAGAAGAAGAAACAGGAGTCGATTTAGAAGAGATAGGGGACCCAGTATTAGAATCGGAATTTAAAAGAGCTTTGGAGGACTTACGGTCAAATAAGGCAGAAGGGATAGATAACATTCCATCAGAGTTTCTAAAATCATTGGGGGAAGTGGCAACAAAACGACTATTCACGTTGATGTGTAGAATATATGAGTCTGGCGACATACCATCTGACTTTCGGAAAAGCATCATCCACACAATTCCGAAGACGGCAAGAGCCGACAAGAGCGAGAATTATCGCACAATCAGCTTAACAGCTCATGCATCGAAGCTGCTTACAAGAATAATATACAGAAGAATGGAAAAGAAAATTGAAAATGCGCTAGGTGAAGATCAGTTTGGTTTTAGGAAAAGTAAAGGGACGAGAGAGGCAATTCTGACGTTACGGCTAATAATAGAAGCAAGGCTAAAGAAAAATCAAGACACTTTCATAGGAGTTGTCGACCTGCAAAAGGCGTTCGACAATATAAAATGGTGCAAGCTGTTCGAGATTTTGAAAAAAGTAGGGGTAAGCTATAGGGCGAGACGGGTCATATACAATATGTACAAGACAGCTAGATCGTAAAAATAAGAGTGGACGACCAATAGCGAAATGCTTGGATAAAAAAGCGTATGAGACAGGATTGTAGTCTTTCACCCATACTGTTCAATCTGTGGATATTCCTTAATCTGAGCATATTCCTTAATCTGTGCATATTCCTTAATCATAACCGCAATCACTTGGCACTTGTCAGTTTGCAAGAACACAGGGGATGAAGGAGTAAGTTCCCTGCACTATCAAGGTCATTTATGCTTCATTCAGTTCTGTATAATACAGTGCACAAACTCTTTAGGGACGAAGGAGGTTGTTCGTATAAATGTGGACAGTTTTAATGTACACTGACTGGCCAAGACATTATGACCACTGCCCACCGCGAGGTTGTCTGCTGCCTGGGGGAGCTGAGAGCACGTGACACGGTAAGAGCAGTATAAGAGCGGAGCAGAGACGAATGGGGAATCATTCTAGTGACGACAAGTGGCGCAAATGCGGAAATCCGCCGACTTACGGGTCTCTGACGAAAGCTAGATTGTTGTGGCCCAGTACCTGGGAGCGAGCATCAGGGAAAAGGCGAAGTTGGGCGGCTACCGTCGCGTGCTACTGCCGTGAGCGTCTATGGAAAGTGGTTGAAGAATGCTGGAAACACGAGTAGGCGACAAGAAGTTGGAAGTGTATACCTCGTCACAGAACGTAGGGATCGGAGGCTTGCCCATTCTTTAACCCTTTCGTGGGCAAAATTATTGAGCAGTTTTTTTATGAATGGAGATCAGATAGTAGTTAACAGATAGGTATATTAATCATACAGAATATCAAATTTGCTCCAACTGTGAAAGTGAGGTCACACAACAAGGTGGGAAGTATTCTTCCCACTGCCCATCCTTGGAGTTAAATGACAAAAACAACTTTTTCAATATATGTCATATTTATTTGATAAATTTACTTCTCTTGTTACAATGATTGTTCACAGTTACCTGCCATGAAATTTTCTGAAACATGGGTCTATGCAAAGTGGTATTTGACAATATGTACAAACACAGCGAGTGCTCTTTTCCGCAGCTTTGGTACTACAACGACGGCACGTCCAGTACGTTTCTCCTAAAATGGGTTGATGCTCCCCTACAGCCACATGACGAAAATCTTCAGGTACTTTACCCCTTTTTGCCAGAAAGACAAATTTTTGTCCACGCCTTTTTTGGGATGAGGAGCCAGCGATCAGTTGTCTGGCTAGATGGATACTGTATGTGAGCTGATCATGCTGTCCACTATACCTTTTACTAATTTTCCACAGGATAAAACTGTTCACTGCAGCAAGATCCACCAGGAAATAAAATATTCTGTGCCACAATTTTACAGAACGTCTGCCAAAAGCATACCTTTCTCGTAATTGATCAAACTTATCGACACCACCCATCATTTTGTTGTATTCTGCCACAACTTCAGGACAAGAAATCTCTGTACTAGTACCATCCTTGTTTTTTCCTTTTCACTGTGGCTGTTTCTCATGGGTCATGAATTAAGGACAGGAAAGTGACTGGATGGTTATCCATCCATTTTACTGCAGAAATGGCTCCTTTTGTTTCAAACTGGAATTCTCCTCGTTCCAATTTGAAGTGCTCCTTCATAAATTTGGGTAAATCAAAAGTATTTACCTTATACTATAGCTTTGAGGAAAAAATCACAAAATGTCACGCAAACAGCACTGAAAGGCTCCTCTACAGAGCAACACACAGCTATACAATGCCTCTGCACGAAGGTACAGCAAAAACGGCGGGAGCTTCCGATTGGAAGTAGTACCCTATACTGTTCACTAGGTGGTAACACCGTACAGAGGTGGGAACTGTGAATCCCACGGGACTAGGAGCGAGTTCATTGTAGTGGGAAGCATGTTTCCCACGGCTCACGAAAGGGTTAAAGCAGCATAGGCGCCGATATCTGGCAGATCTGATGACAGAGTACAGTGCTGGAGCAAGCACAAGTGTTTTAGAGCACACCGTTCAGCATACAATGTTGAACATGCTGTTCCGCAGTAGAAGGCCACTATGTGTTCCCATGTTGTCCGAACAACATCGCCAGTAGTGATTACAGTGAGCACAGGATCATCGAGATCGGTCGGCGGTCAATGGAATCGTGTCACCTGGTTGGATGAATCCCGTTTATTGTTAAACCAGGTCGATGATTGTGTCTAGATACGCCGTCATCCAGGCAAACTGCAATTCGAAACATGCAGCTCACATACTCTCGTTATTACAATTTTCTGTACAACGAACTGTTTTTCTTCAACGGAGGGCTGCTCCAGGACATCATATCCTAAGGATACTTGTAAATCAAAGTAACAAAAGTAAGGTAATGTTTTTTTCTATTTTTTATACATTTCCAAAGTCTATTATCCGTAATAAATAAGCTACAGAAATCAGAGATTTCATAAGACTAACAACATGTAAGTTCCAGTTCAGGTTCTTATCAATATAAACACTAAGCGATTTAGAACTTTTCCGTTTGTTTTATTAACGTTACCTCATGTATTATTTGTAACGATGAATTCTAGTCTCGTATGGTACAGTATTGCATCTCGAGCCTGTTCTTCATGTGGGGTGCGGTAGCGGTGTGTTTGTTGAAGAACATTTTGATTTTTTCCATCTCGGCTGTTACCGCCAATCGCGCAAGATATAATAAATTGATTACTTGTCAAAAACGGTCGAAGTGGAAACTTCAAAATGTCCTTTAAGTATTGTATGTATTGTGTTTTGTCTATGTTCAGTATCAGTCCATTTGTAGTGAACCAGTTAATAATAAACACATTTTATAAAAATTGATGTACATATGTCTGCATCCGTGTATACCGGGTGAACAAAAAGTCAGTATAAATTTGAAAACTTAATAAACTACGGAATAACGTAGATAGAAAGGTAAAAATTGACACACATGCTTGGAATGACATGGGGTTTTATTAGGATAAAAAAAAAATCGATGTTCACAAAATGTCCGACAGATGGCGCTGGACAGCAAAACGTTAGTAACTGCTACCGTGACTGATGAGAGGTACGCCGATATGTTACAGAATCGCATCATCCCCAGCCTGGCTGATAAACACCTGCTGGAACGCACGATGTTTATGCAGGAATGCGCTCCACCCCACATTGCTAGACGCGTGAAAGATCTCTTGCGCGCGTCGTTTGGTGATCATCGTGTGCTCAGCTGCCACTTTCGTCGTGATTGGCCTTCCAGGTCCCCAGACCTCAGTCCGTGCGATTATTGGCTTTGGGGTTACCTGAAGTCGCAAGTCTATCGTGATCGACCGACATCTCTTGGGATGCTGAAAGACAACATCCGACGCCTATGCCTCCCCATAACTTCGGGCATGCATTACAGTGCTGTTCACAACATTATTCCTCGACTACAGCTATTGTTGAGGAATTATGGTGGACATATTGAGCGTTTCCTGTAAAGAACATCTTCTTTGCTTTGTCTTATTTCTTATGCTAATTATTGCTATTCTGATCAGATGAAGCGCCATCTGTCGGACATTTTTTAACTTTTGTATTTTGTCGGCTCTAATAAAACCCCATGTCATATCAAGCATGTGTGTCAATTTGTACCTCTCTATCTACATTATTCCGTGATTTATTCAGTTTTCAAATTTATACTGACTTTTTGATCACCCGGTATACGCTTCATGTATCCTCATAAACCCTTCGACCTATTCATCGCACTTACTGTCTAAAAATAATAGCTGTGTGGGTAAAATCCACCTACCTATCAAAGAGGTGGAGGTGGGGGTGAGAAAGCAGTGTAGCTCAGAATGCGCGACTCCCAGACTTTGTACATCCATTATATACTTAGTGACTTGCAACAAACTTTACTCATAATTTCAGATCTTTACGATACGTTTTGTCGCTGACAACCCCACAGAATGATGTAAAGAAAAAGTTTATCCCTTACTACATTTTCGCTGTTCATGCAGTGAAACTGCCGCATCAGGCAGCACGTTTTAATTCAATACACTAATAACTGTATTCCAGACACACGTTGCATAAAGTATTCATTATGACTGAGATGAGTGAAAAACTAAAACATCACGCATGACGTTTAAATCTATTACTTCTTCGCTACCAACTCTATTCGCAACACATCTCGTAGATATTATCGACAAATACCACTGAACGAATCTACAAAGTTACATTGTGTAAACTAAACTGCAGGGCGGATTTCGCTAGAGTTACAGGTGAAATAGTCGTATGTGTACAAATCGGTGAGAAATATGTTAAATATATGCGACATGCGCGTATATGGGCGGATAAAAAACTCCAAGCAAACCCCTGGATCGATTTAAACCGAACATGGCACACTTATCACTATCTGTGGGGGAAGCCACAAATGTGGGGGAGGAGTTGGACCGGCAGTGGGGCAGGGGTAAATGGGCAGAGAAAGGGAAGAGGAGGAAATGGATAGAGACATAGGGAGGAGAGAATGGACAGAGAAAGAGGAGATGGATAGGGAAAGGGGTTGAGGAGATGAACTGAGAGAGGGGGAGGAGGAGGAGAACAGAGGGGAAACTAGCAGATCTACAGAGGGAGCAGGAGCGTATGGACAGAGGTGGGAGAAGCAGATGTAAATGTGAATGGGAAGAGCAGATGGTCAGAGAGACCGGTAGCAGATGGATAGAGACAGGGGCAGAAGGAAATAGAAAGAGTGGGACATGGAATAGGTAGACAGACAGAGGGGGAAGAAGAGGTGGACAGAGAAAGGGGGAAGAGGAAGATTGACTAATAGAAAAGGAATAAACACTGGATATTCAACCAGTTTTCAATAAAACTTTTCTGCTTTTCAAGTTTTGAAGTTAGATTGAATTACAATACCTGCATTATCACCAAAGAGAGCTCCTACAGCATCTTGGATACATGATATTAGAGTATTTATGCATAACAGAAATAATAGCAGACCCAATTTCAATGCTTGTTGACACATCTTTAGTGATTATTTACCACCGTCAAATCGTCTTTTCGCTGTATGAACTGCTTCGGTTTCTTACTGAAACACTTAGCATTCTTTTTAATACGTAGTACAAATGCCTGTTACCAACAATCTTCAATCAATAATATTTAAGCTTGTTGGGAGAATTCCGTGAAGTCCATAATCATATGCCTTGGACAAGTCATGGTGGAAAGCAGTAAGCTATAGCTTGTTATTTATATTTCATGTAATCATATTAGTGAATTGTTAAATAGCTTGTTCTGTGAAAAGACCTTTTTTTTTTTTTGGTCATCAGTCTACTGACTGGTTTGATGCGGCCCGCCACGAATTCCTTTCCTGTGCTAACCTCTTCATCTCAGAGAAGCACTTGCAACCTACGTCCTCAATTATTTGCTTGACGTATTCCAATCTCTGTCTTCCTCTACAGTTTTTGCCCTCTACAGCTCCCTCTAGTACCATGAAAGTCATTCCCTCATGTCTTAGCAGATGTCCTATCATCCTGTCCCTTCCCCTTATCAGTGTTTTCCACATATTCCTTTCCTCTCCGATTCTGCGTAGAACCTCCTCATTCCTTACCTTATCAGTCCACCTAATCTTCAACATTCGTCTATAGCACCACATCTCAAATGCTTCGATTCTCTTCTGTTCCGGATTTCCCACAGTCCATGTTTCACTACCATACAATGCTGTACTCCAGACGTACATCCTCAGAAATTTCTTCCTCAAATTAAGGCCAGTATTTGATATTAGTAGACTTATCTTGGCCAGAAATGCCTTTTTTGCCATAGCGAGTCTGCTTTTGTTGTCCTCCTTGCTCCGTCCATCATTGGTTATTTTACTGCCTAGGTAGCAGAATTCCTTAATTTAATTGACTTCGTGACCATCAATCCAGATGTTAAGTTTCTCGCTGTTCTCAGTTCTACTACTTCTCATTACCTTCGTCTTTCTCCGATTTACTCTCAAACCATACTGTGTACTCATTAGACTGTTCATTCCGTTCAACAGATCATTTAATTCTTCTTCACTTTCACTCAGGATAGCAATGTCATCAGCGAATCGTATCATTGATATCCTTTCACCTTGTATTTTAATTCCCCTCCTGAACCTTTCTTTTATTTCCATCATTGCTTCCTCGATGTACAGATTGAAGAGTAGGGGCGAAAGGCTACAGCCTTGTCTTACATCCTTCTTAATACGAGCACTTCGTTCTTGATCGTCCACTCTTATTATTCCCTCTTGGTTGTTGTACATATTGTATATGACCCGTCTCTCCCTATAGCTTACCCCTACTTTTTTCAGAATCTCGAACAGCTTGCACCATTTTATATTGTCGAATGCTTTTTCCAGGTCGACAAATCCTATGAAAGTGTCTTGATTTTTCTTTAGCCTTGCTTCCATTATTAGCCGTAACGTCAGAATTGCCTCTCTCGTCCCTTTACTTTTCCTAAAGCCAAACTGATCGTCACCTAGCGCATTCTCAATTATCTTTTCCATTCTTCTGTATATTATTCTTGTCAGCAGCTTCGATGCATGAGCTGTTAAGCTGATTGTGCGATAATTCTCGCACTTGTCAGCTCTTGCCGTCTTCGGAATCGTGTGGATGATGCTTTTCCGAAACTCAGATGGTATATCGCCAGACTCATATATTCTACAAACCAACGTGAATAGTCGTTTTGTTGCCACTTCCCCCAATGATTTTAGAAATTCTGATGGAATGTTATCTATCCCTTCTGCCTTATTTTACCGTAAGTCCTCCAAAGCTCTTTTAAATTCCGATTCTAATACTTGTACTTCTGTATTACTGATTTTCCCGGAACGTGTTTGTACTTCCTCCTTTCATCAATCAACTGAAGTATTTCTTCTGTTACCCACGGTTTCTTCGCAGCTACCTTCTTTGTACCTATGTTTTCCTCCCCAACTTCTGTGATGGCCCTTTTTAGAGATGTCCATTGCTCTTCAACTGTACTGCCTACTGCGCTATTCCTTATTGCTGTATCTATAGCGTTAGAGAACTTCAAACGTATCTCGTCATTCCTTAGTACTTCCGTATCCCACTTCTTTGCGTATTGATTCTTCCTGACTAATGTCTTGAACTTCAGCCTACTCTTCATTACTACTATATTGTGATCTGAGTCTATATCTGCTCCTGGGTACGCCTTACAATCCAGTATCTGATTTCGGAATCTCTGTTTGACCATGATGTAATCTAATTGAAATCTTCCCGTATCTCCCGGCCTTTTCCAAGTATACCTCCTCCTCTTGTGATTCTTGAACAGGGTATTCGCTATTACTAGCTGAAACTTGTTACAGAACTCAATTAGTCTTTCTCCTCTTTCATTCCTTGTCCCAAGCCCATATTCTCCTGTAACCTTTTCCTCTACTCCTTCCCCACAACTGCATTCCAGTCGCCCATGACTATTAGATTTTCGTCCCCCATTACATACTGCATTACCCTTTCAATATCCTCATACACTTTCTCTATCTGTTCATCTTCAGCTTGCGACGTCGGCATGTATACCTGAACTATCCTTGTCGGTGTTGGTCTGCTGTCCATTCTGATTAGAACAACCCGGTCACTGAACTGTTCACAGTAACACACCCTCTGCCCTACCTTCCTATTCATAACGAATCCTACACCTATTATACCATTTTCTGCTGCTGTTGATATTACCCGATACTCATCTGACCAGAGATCCTTGTCTTCCTTCCACTTCACTTCACTGACCCCTACTATATCTAGATTGAGCCCTTGCATTTCACTTTTCAGATTTTATAGTTTCCCTACCACGTTCAAGCTTCTGACATTCCACGCCACGACTCGTAGAACGTTATCCTTTCGTTGATTATTCAATCTTTTTCTCATGATAACCTCCCCCTTGGCAGTCCCCTCCCGGAGATCCGAATGGGGGACTATTCCGGAATCTTTTGCCAATGGAGAGATCATCATGACACTTCTTCAATTACAGGCCACATGTCCTGTGGATACACGTTACGTGTCTTTAATGCAGTGGTTTCCATTGCCTTCTTCATCCTCATGTCGTTGATCATTGATGATTCTTCTGCCTTTAGGGGCAATTTACCACCCCTAGGACAAGAGATTGCCCTGAATCTCTATCCGCTCCTCCGCCCTCTTTGACAAGGCCGTTGGCAGAATGAGGCTGACTTCTTATGCCAGAAGTCTTCGGCCGCCAATGCTGATTATTTATCAAAATTTAGGCAGTGGCGGGGATCGAACCCGGGACCGAAGACGTTTTTGATTATGAATCAAAGACGCTACCCATAGACCACGGGTACCTGAAAAGACCTTACAGAAATTGAAACTGAAAATAACTATCTTATTTTAGGGTAGGCGTATTACTCTTCCTGCTACCTGCTAATTGAAGGTAATAAGTGACAGTGATCTGTAATCATTAGTATCTGTCATTCTACCTTCCTTATAAAGCATTTTAACCTTAGTACATACGGAAACATACATTATATAAATGATACGTAGCATATGCCACTGAAAGACTGGATAAAGTGTTGTTGTTGTTGTCGTTGTTGTGGTCTTCAGTCCTGAGACTGGTTTGATGAAGCTCTCCATGCTATTCTATCCTGTGCAGGCTTCTTCATCTCCCAGTACCTACTGCAGCCTACATCCTTCTGAATCTGTTAAGTGTATTCATCTCTTGGTCTCCCTCTACGATTTTTACCCTCCACGCTGCCCTCCAATACTAAATTGGCCATCACTCGATGTCTCAGAACATGTCCTACCAACCGATCCCTTCTTCTAGTCAAGTTGTGCCACAAACTCCTCTTCTCCCCAATTCTATTCAGTACCTCCTCATTAGTTATGTGATCTACCCATTTAATCTTCAGCATTCTTCTGTAGCACCACATTTCGAAAGCTTCTATTCTCTTCTTGTCTAAACTATATATCGTCCACATTTCACTTCCATACATGACTACATTCCATACAAATACTTTCAGAAACGACTTCCTGACATTTAAATCTATACTCGATGTTAACAAACTTTTCTTCTTCAGAAATGATTTTTTTGCCATTGCCAGTCTACATTTTATATCCTCTCTACTTCGACCATCGTCAGTTATTTTGCTCCCCAAATAGCAAAACTCCTTTACTACTTTAAGAGTCTCATTTCCTAATCTAATGCCCTCAGCATCACCCGACTTAATTCGACTACATTCCATTGTCCTCGTTTTGCTTTTGTTGATGTTCATCTTATACCCTCCTTTCAAGACACTGTCCATTCCGTTCAGCTGCTCTTCCAAGACCTTTGCTGTCTCTAACAGAATTACAATGTCATCGGCGAATCTCAAAGTTTTTATTTCTTCTCCTTGGATTTTAATACCTACTCCGAACTTTTCTTTTGTTTCCTTTATTGTTTGCTCAATATACAGATTGAATAACATCGGGGAGAGGCTACAAACCCGTCTCACTCCCATCCCAACCACTGCTACCATTTCATACCCCTTGACTCTTATAACTGCCATCTGGTTTCTGTACAAATTGTAAATAGCCTTTCGCTCCCTGTATTTTACCCCTGCCACCTTCATAATTTGAAAGAGAGTATTCCAATCAACATTGTCAAAAGCTTTCTCTAAGTCTACAAAAGCTAGAAACGTACGTTTGTCTTTCCTTAATCTTTCTTCTAAGATAAGTCGTAGGGTAAGTACTGCCTAACGTGTTCCAACATTTCTACGGAATCCAAACTGATCTTCCCCGAGTTTTTCCATTCGTCTGTAAAGAATTCGCGTTAGTATTTTGCAGCTGTGACTTATTAAACTGATAGTTCGGTAATTTTCACATCTGTCAACACCTGCTTTTTTTGGGATTGGAATTATTATATTCTTCTTGAAGTCTTTTGGTATTTCGCCTGTCTCATACATCTTGCTCACCAGATGGTAGAGTTTTGTCAGGACTGGCTCTCCCACGGCTGTCAGTAGTTCTAATGGAATGTTGTCTACTCCCGGGGCCTTGTTTCGACTTAGGTCTTTCAGTGCTCTGTCAAACTCTTCACGCAGTATCATATCTCCCATTTCATCTTCATCTACATCCTCTTCCATTTCCACAATATTGTCCTCAAGTATGTCGCCCTTGTACGAGTATAGACCCACTATATACACCTTCCACCTTTCTGCTTTCCTTCTTTGCTTAGAACTGGGTTTCCATCAAAGGTCTTGATATTCATGCAAGTGGTTCTCCTTTCTCCAAAGGTCTCTTTAATTTTCCTGTAGGCAGTATCTATCTACCCCTAGTGAGATAAGCCTCTACATCCTTACATTTGTCCTCTAGCCATCCCTGCTTAGCCATTTTGCACTTCCTGTCGATATCATTTTTGAGACGTTTGTATTCCTTTTTGCCTCCTTCATTTACTGCATTTTTATATTTTCCTTTCATCAATTAAATTCAATATTTCTTCTGTTTCCCAATGGTTTCTACTAGCCCTCGTCTTTTTACCTATTTGATCCTCTGCTGCCTTAATTATTGCATCCCTCAAAGCTACCCATTCTTCTTCTACTGTATTTCTTTCCCCCGTTCCTGTCAATTGTTCCCTTATGCTCTCCCTGAAACTCTGTACAACCTCTGGTTTAATCAGTTTATCCAGGTCCCATCTCCTTAAATTCCCACCTTTTTGCAGTTTTAATCTACAGTTCATCACCAATAGATTGTGGTCAGAGTCCACATCTGCCCCTGGAAATGTCTTACAATTTAAAACCTGGTCCCTAAATCTCTGTCTTACCATTATATAATCTATCTGATACCTTTTAGTATCTCCAGGGCTCTTCCATGTATATAACCTTCTTTCATGATTCTTGAAACAAGTGTTAGCTTTGATTAAGTTATGCTCTGCGCAAATTCTACTAGACGGCTTCCTCTTTCATTTCTTAGCCCCAATCCATATTCACCTACTATGTTTCCTTCTCTCCCTTTACCTACTCTCGAATTCCAGTCACCCATGACTATTAAATTTTCGTCTCCCTTCACTACCTGCATAATTTCTTTTATCTCATCATACATTTCATCAATTTCTTCATCATCTGCAGTGGTAGTTGGCATATAAACTTGTACTACTGTAGTAGGCGTGGGCTTCGTGTCATTCCACGCTCCGATCCGTAGAAAGTGTTGGGTACTAGTAATTTACTTAGAAATTATAGACATCTTGGGGATTTTTGTGCTTTTCAGAGTGTTAACTGCATTCTGATCTTATTTGGCAATTAATTTCGCTGGAGTGATTGTGATGGCGCTTTGCGTATGTGGAATTTCTTCTTACATACAGTCTAGTGCTTTGTCCAATAGCTACTTCCAGCAAGTGATTATTGAATATGTCAGCTACCTGAATGCTACCACTTAATTTTTCGCTTTCATGATTAATAATCCTGGCGTTCCTTAACTGATTTTTTATTACTTCTTGTGTAGATCTGATTTTTACTGTGTGAAATACTAATGTCAGATATCATACTGAGATGTTTGATTTTTTTAATCACGTTAGTTATGACAGATCATTATTTCTTTAATATCAAATGAGTCACACCTCTTTGCTTGTACTAACCGTTTCATTAATTTCCTTTTCCTTGCAAATGGTATTTTTATTCTTCTTGTAATTCATGGCATTTTATATCTTAGCAGTGCCACATTTGCTTGTTATGTGGGATAGAACACTTAAAGACTAAGTGTTCCATCTATAATTGCATTAAACTATGAACTGGCAAATGTCACATTACACACATCCATCCAAGTTAGCTTTCCGTAAGACTGCGTTGAAACTCTGTTTCCTACTCATCATGCACTCTTTTTGAATCTTGATCAGAAGGTCCATTCATGACAGGGTATATATATATTTCTTTTATTAAGGGCTCACCTACAAATATGTTGTTTATTCAGGTTCTGTTCTCCTTTCCAGTTCCGTTAGGGCTGATCAACAACTGAACTCAATTTATATGTTTCAGTTTAATTTACGAAGCGTTCATTTATCGGAATCCTTTAGAAAATTAACACTTTAATCTTAACGAATTAGCTTGGTAGTAATGTCTCTGACTAAATGACTGTGCCACCAGGTGGACTGCGCAAATCAAGGCACTTTTCTTAAGCGTTGCACCAATTATTTTATTTTTTTGGGTGTTGTTATATAAACATTAGCCTCATGTCCAGCCGAATAAAAACATTTCACATTCCAGTTTTTTCTAAATCCTGATAATTTTGAACAGTGCATAGGCATGACTAGCCATGAAATTTCACTGTTCAGAGATAGATGAATTTCTATAAAACTGCATTTTATTATTTGTTATTTAATAAACAAACAGGTAACGTATTTTATATGTTAAGTGCTAATCGTATGAAATGCTTAGTTGGTTGAGATTACGAAAATGTTTGTAAATAAACATGGGCGCGAAGTGATTCAGCTGCCATAGGAAAGTTAGTTCTAGGATGCGTAGGAAAGTTAGTTCTACGATGCAGCCCATCTGTTGTGGTACATGGCTTCATTGGTGGAAAATGTGGTGGCGGGAGAAGGGATGAATTATATGACACTTTTCCGTGGTACTGCAGTTTCTGTGCACAAGACCGTACAGTAGCTGAACAGAAGACAATAATTAGAGCCCTAAGAGCCCTGGCACCCTCTGCGCCTCTTGATCTTTGTTTCTCAGAGCCGCGCTGTTATTCTCGACAGCGTGCGTTCTCTCAGCGTTTCATTTACGCTGCTTCAATCTCCGGATAGATTGGTTCCTACGGAAAAATGGCATACAGTGCACAGCGTATTTCGCTCTTCTTAACAAATATAAAAATGATTCTTTGTCATGTTCGACCTAATTATCCAAAAGTCGGGTGTGTACCACCGTCCATGTAGTTTACCTTACACTGGGCACGTAATTAGAACAGTCGAGAAGATTTGTGAGGAACATCAGCGAAACAGCCAGCTAAAACAACCAAGCAAGTCAAATATCGCTGAACATAGCCACGAATACAGTAACGAAATGCAATACGCCGATACCGTTATAATGCTACAAGCGCCAAGTTTCAAGGACAGCGTAATTAAGGAGCCTATCGTAACAAATATATCGGATAACCTCATAAATCGTGACGGATGTTTCAATTTATATGACACTTGTGGTCCAGCACACGATTTGCTAGGGTCTCACCGACCACCTCATCCATCAGAGCTGAAAAACGCTGGGAGGATTTGCTTCTCAAGGAAAAACAGTGCTCAGAAAAACGTATGAGCAACAAAGGGCAAAGCGGGTGCCTGGAGTCGAACTCGGGTAAAAATATCGGCTTGACATCAACAGTACTTTACAGTAAGGCTTGACTCCAGGCAGCGATTTCATAGTTCGCTGCAGATGAAAAGGGCGGCTGTGCCGGTCGTCGAAATAATGTGCATAAAATGGTATTAACGGATCATCTGTACATCATTAAATGACGATACGCTACCACTTCCAGACCTCTAGTTTCTAAGAGGCTGTTAATTCACTCTGGTCGCACGTAGGAACCGCGCTTAATAAGCCGGAAGGCGAAGCCCTCATTCGTGGCCTAGGAGATTACTTGGGCGAACTATTCCCGTTGCCTGGCCACAGTCTCCCTCCTGGCGTTACTTGTCGCTTCAGCCTGCCGCAGACTTCGCGCCAGCTACAACCCACGCTGAATAAAGCGGGGGGATCCACGTGTAACTAAGAACGTGCGGAACCTATCTTACTAGTTTTCGATTTCCTTGCTTTTCCAATTATCTCGACATACGCAACCATCGCCTCCTATTTTAACACTGAACCAAACGGAGACCCAGCGTTCAGTTCTGGACGGGTCGCACTTTGCTCGGGGTTTATGGTGACTTTCGGAACATGTTTCACCTTCGGTGTTTCTGATTGGTGAACCAGGGATGAGATTGAAGGATAAACCCCATCCAAATTTTGCTCTTGTTGTTCAGTATAATACGCTGTCATTAATTTGAGTTATATTTCATCTTTGTCAATGATACACAGCCTTGCATAGGAGCTTGAAGCGCTACGTACGGATCCCTGTGATCTTCTGATATGACTCAGGAGTTGCTGAAAAAAAATTACAAAACTCATCACAGCCATTTAAATTCCTACTTCTGTTCTTGCTGGTTCCCTCGAGTGATACCAAAGTTACATATGTTTATTCAGCAATGAAAAAATAAATGTGTTAAACGTTATGTGTGAATACTTCATTCCTATTATGTTCCGTCACCTCCATGAATTAATTACCCGATCAAGGAAATAATTTAAATGCTAAAGAAAGGCAAAACTTTTTGGACGGATTGTAGTTGCTATGTGTTTGTGTTTTTATCTGGAAAAGCAATTGTTAGAGGGAATATATTCTCATATTACATACGCTCGCTATGCTGTAAACTGGGTTTCGTTGACAGGAGCTTGTAAACTGTCGAACTGGGACAGGACACTGTAATTATTAATATAATATTATAAACAAGTTCTATGACATTTCTATACTTTATGAACTTTCGAGGGGAGAAAGAATAAACGTAATTTATTTGGTTGACCGCAATGGTCAGCCATAGGTACTGGTAAAGTGAATAATCTGACTGCAAGAATACTGATCTGATTGCGAGAATTTTGAATAGCTTAAACTGCCTGAATAATGAACTTTGACGTAAGATCTACGATAGTTAGTTTTTCTAAATTAATACAGATCTCAGAACTAAAACTGATACACCATATAGAAAAATCTGTCTCTGAATAACATATGTTGGCCCTGATTGAATAAAAAGAAACATCAAAATCTTTAGTCCTTATCTCTATCCTGCGCAAATCTGGATAACGCGTTGCAACACTACTCTGTCTTGCGCGCCGCTATGCTGGATCAGCAAATTACTATACCTACATGGAGACACTCGTGAGATGCAGTGAGTTCTCTGTTAGTTACAAATCGAAGTATTTTCGGAACACACTTAGTTCCTTTTCTACTTTTGAAAAAAAAACATGATCAGTTAAAAATTGTAATAGAAAGGTAGGTGAAAAATGGCACTGTAATAATAAAAGAGTGACTTCAAAAAAATTACCTTATAGTTCCTCTTCACGTAAATAAAAGACTCCATTAAATTGCACCTTCTCAGATCAGTTACCATTACATAATCATCTTAATTGAACACATCGATAAATTGAGACTTTAAATTGAAACATGACTTTACAACTGCTTCCTTACTTTAACACAACCAACCACTATCTGCTACTGCTCCTACGCGCACACCAAAGATGATAAGCTAACCTTGCGATACAGCTTACAACATTGCTGCTCGCTCACATGTTACTGCTCGAGAGCAAAGATATTACATTACTGTACAATCGATTAATACTCGAATGACACCTATTAACAATGGAATAAAAAATTGTCTTATAAGAGCCCTTCGACAACAACTGCTGTTTGTGAATTAAACTACTTAATGAAACACGTATCCAACCCGCAGCACAGTGCGATGCAATGCATTCTTAATGTAATACAAACTGCACAGCAGCCTTACAACTTGAGAAACATACAAATTTTCCCATGCAATAAGGTGTCGTAATCAGTCTGCCCAATACGAAGAAGTTGCTTAATACACTGACGGAAAAAGATGGCAATATCAGAATGATAGCACACAAGCCGAGCTCTCTCTCCAAAACTGCTCCAGCATTACTCCGGCGTCCACTTATTCCATTTGCGTCCTCTGTAACCGCTCTCTAGCTCTCATAGCGTGGATGTCATTCAAAGATTACAGTTCTCGTCAGAACAAAACATGATCGGCAGGAGCCGCACTGCTGAAGGTTAACATCAGACATTTTTGCTTTTGTTTCGGATTAAGGTAACTCGTACTGGAAAAATTACTTCCTTTGATCTATACTAATTATATTCGCAATTAATAATCCTTAAAAATCTTCTTGTGGGTTTATTTTATTTACATCTCACTAAATTATTATTGTGTGCTACATTTACATCTGCACTCTACATTATGGTGTGTGGCGGAGGGTGTTTTGTGTACCACTGTCACTTCCACCTTTTCCTGATCCAGTTGCTAAAGCTGCTTGAGAAGCACGATTGTTCGTAAACGCATGTGTGAGCTCCAATCGATCTTATTTGCTTTCATGGGCTTTTCGCGAGATATACTTATGAAGAAGCGACATACTGGTTGACTCTTCAAGGAACGTACAGGCTCGGAATTTTAATAGTAAAACAGACAACACAACGCACTTTTGTCGCATGTGCCACTGAAGTTGGATCAGCATTTCCGCGATGCTTGTGTGCTTACTAAACGATCCTGTGATGAAGTGCTCTGATCTTCTCTATTTCTTTCATCAGGTCTGCCTGGTAAGGATCTAATAATAAATACCAATACTCTTGAATCGGTAGAACAGTTGCTTTGTAAGCTACTTCATTTGTGGGCGGACTATATTCCATGAGTATTCTTTCAACGCTTCACATTCTGGCGTGTGACTTTTCTAGCTTTAGTTCCATGTGGTCGTTGCACTGAAAACAGTCGATGTCTACTGAATCTGATTGTTAACAATAACATCCTGTGTTCTGTTTCTAAGAACTTTCCAGTCCATTTAGAAAGCTGCTCTGATATTAGGCATAACTTATTGTGATCGCTTCTCAGTTTTGGTTATTGATAACTTGATACCAGTGCCTGAGTTTAATTTGTACACCACAGCACTGAAGATGAAACGGTACAGTAGTTTCCGCTCTATAAGCAGCAGGTTTCGCTGCTCGCTCGCACCGGGAAATAGAAACAGAGGCGGCTACGCAGCCAATTTTATTACACGACGCGGCCTGCCGCGGGTGTAACAGAACCCATGTGGACGGGTGGAAAGAAATGTGTCAGGCTTCATAATACGTATTTATATGTATCGTGTATTATGCATTTCTTGTACGTGGATGTGAATCTGCACATGAACTTTCCTAATCCTCCTCACACCTTTCTGTAAAGCGTGGCCAAATCTTTGTTGGGAAGTAGTTCTGTAGTATAGTAGTGCCGACCTTACTCCTGGTTAGGGGATCAGAGAGAGAGCACAGTCAGGTAAAAGTCAAAGACTTTCGAGTGTCACAAGATTTTGGGTGGAGAGGTTGGTCACGGCCAAGTGGTTCGACCACTCCCTCCACTGGGGCCCAGGAAGACCTCCGGGTGCCCGCCATATTCTAGGAGTGTTACAGAAGACGGGTAAGTTAGCAGACGTGCCCTCAGTGCGTCTGTCTCAATGTTCACGCATGGAAGAGAGATATTTGAATATTTGTACTAATTCTTTTATTTCCAGCTTCGGATTCTGTAAGGAAATGAATGATCTCGTTAATTTAGGAAATTTGACCCCCTGTGTTAATGTATCTGGTCCCCAGTTTGCCTGTTATCCTCCTCACGTAGTGGATGTCCTATGTAAAATATTGGGAGGCTTTCGTGGTGTACATTTGACCAACGCAATTCCGTCTTGCCCATAGAAAAGTGCGTGCAGATTCTTGTATAACATACCCGAGCTATAAGTTGTAAAATTGTAATATCTGTAGACTGGAACAATGGTTGCAATCGCTGTAAAATCGAGTGATAATATTTAAAATAAATACGTAATCAAGTGTCATCAATCTTTAACATACCTTAAAAATCACAAAGAAGTCAAGTTAAAGTAATTCATTTAAAATAAAAGGTATAAAATGCAGGGACCCACACATCAGCGTGTGAGTCCTCCAGCCCCTTGCCTAGTATCGTACAGAAAGGGCACGCTCTCTAGGTAGCGCTCTCAAGCTCCCCTCCCCAATTATCCGTTGCGCAATTTTGATTCAGGGCTTGACGAAATCAACTTTCATCTGGCGTCCCTAGGCAAGGAGGTAAGACGGTAAACTTCCAAAGATGATCACCATGCGATCGAAGATCGATTCTGCTATCAATAAGTCAATATTACGGCCAACGCTGACCTTCCTTTTAATTTATTTTAATACCACTATGTGCAGTCATCAATGCCGATAGTTACTGTTCGACACTGTCATGTCTTCTGGCTGCCCTCAGGAAGAAGCGTCGAGGGAATATCGGTATGCATAACATGGTTCTCGTCCATGACAATGAGATACCACATGTGGCATTCAGAACCGCCGACATGCTCCAGTCATTTCACTGAGAGGGTCTGGACCACCAACCATACAGTCCGGACCTGGCCCCCCAGGGATTTCCAAGGTTTCGGTCCGGTGAAGAAGTTCATGGCAGGACAGCGATTCACGTGCAACAGTGAAGCGAAGACAGCAGGCCAACAGTAGTTCCACAGTCATCTGGGCGTTTTCTACCCAAGGACATTTCTAATTTAGTGCTGCGGTAGGTCAAACGTCTGAACCGCCAAGGGAACAATGTGAAAAAATAGTGGGAGGTAATTAGAATACCACGTATACGGGGTGGTCCATTGTTCGTGACCGGGCCAAATATCTCACGAAATGTCAAACGAAAAAACTACAAAGAACGAAACTTGTCTAGCTTGAAGGGGGAAACCAAATGGCGTTATGGTTGGCCAGCTAGATGGCGCTGCCATAGGTCAAACGGATATCAACTGAATTTTTTAAAATAGGCACCCCCATTTTTATTACATATTCGTGTAGTACGTAAAGCAATATGAATGTTTTAGTTGGACCACTTTTTTCGCTTTGTGATAGATGGAGCTGTAATAGTCACAAACATGTGGCTCACAATTTTAGACGAATAGTTCGTAACAGATAGGTTATTTAAATGAAAATACAGAACGTAGGTACTTTTGAACATTTTATTGTGGTTGTTCCAATGTGATACACATACCTTTGTGAACTTATCATTTCTCAGAACGCATGCTGTTACAGCGTGAGTACCTGTAAATACCACATTAATGCAATAACTGCTGAAAATGATGTCCGTCAACCTCAATGCATTTGGCAATACGTGTAACGACATTCCTCTCAACAGCGAGTAGTTTGCCTTCCATAATGTTCGCACATGCACTGACAATGCGCTGACGTATGTTGTCAGCCGTTGACGGTGGATCACGATAGCAAATATCCTTCAACTTTCCCCACACAAATAAATCCGGGGACGTCAGATCCGGTGAACGTGCAGGCCATGGTATGGTCCTTCGACGACCAATCCACCTGTCATGAAATATACTATTCAATACCGCTTCAACCGCACGCGAGCTATGTGCCGGACATCCATCGTGTTGGAAGTACATCGCCATTCTGTCATGCAGTGAAACATCTTGTAGTAACATCGGTAGAACATTACGTAGAAAATCAGCATACATTCCACCATTTAGATTGCCTTCGATAAAATGGGGGCCAGTTTTGCTTCTTCCCATAATGCCGCACCATACATTAACCCACCAAGGTCGCTGATGTTCCACTTGTCGCAGCCATCGTGGATTTTCCGTTTCACAATAGTGTATATTATGCCTGTTTACGTTAACGCTGTTGGTGAATGACGCTTCGTCGCTAAATAAACGTGTGCTAAAAATCAGTCATCGTCCCGTAATTTCTCTTGTGCCCAGTGGTAGAACTGTGCACGACGTTCAAAGTCGTCGCCATGCAATTCCTGGTGCATAGAAATATGGTACGGCTGCAATCGATGTTGATGTAGCATTCTCGACACCGACGTTTTTGAGATTCCCGATTCTCGAGCAATTTGTCTGCTTCTCATGTGCAGATTAGCCGCGACAGCAGCTAAAACACCTACTTCGGCATCATCATTTGTTGCAGGTCGTGGTTGACGTTTCACATGTGGCTGAACACTTCCTGTTTCCTTAAATAACGTAACTATCCGGCGAACGGTCCGGACACTTGGATGATATTGTCCAGGATACCGAGCAGCATACGTAGCACACGCCCGTTGAGCATTTTGATCACAATAGCCATACATCAACAAGATATCGGCCTTTTCCGCAATTGGTAAACGGTCCATTTTAACACGGGTAGTGTATCACGAAGCAAATACCGTCCGCACTGGCGGAATGTTACGTGATAGCACGTACTTATACGTTTGTGACTATTACAACGCCATCGATATTCTTTATATTTCTGTAAGTACTACACGACTATGTAATAAAAACTGGGGGTTCCTATTTAAGAAAACGCAGTTGATATCCGTTTGACCTATGGCAGCGCCATCTAGCGGGCCAACCATAGCGCCATCTGGTTTCCCCCTTCTAGCTAGATGAGTTTCGTTCTTTGTAGTTTTTTTTGGTTTGATGCTTATTTCGTGAGGTATTTGGTCACTATCAATGGACCACCCAGTATAAGTATCTTATTTCGGCTAATAACAAATAGGATTGAAGACTTTTTGATTCGCCATCATATAAAAAAATGATTAACATTTTCGTTTCAGTTTCTGTCTTAAAGTATTTCATGACATCCCACAGAAAGGAATTTCGATTTCCGTTCATTTTTTGATTACTAGGGAACAAAATGTTTTCTGCTCTGTAGGCGTTTGTTACTTCTTAGCCACCGTGGAAGCCTACATAGTCTCGCCGCTTCATTTCAGCACTTACTTATGCTAAAATAAGGTGAGTTGCATTTCCTGTAGTGTTTGGATAACTTTTCGTAAGTAAATGAATGACAATTTCTTCGGTTTAACGCTGCTTCAGCTGCTTGCATGACAGTGTCAGTAATTATTTGCTCGAACAACTTTTCTCATTTTGTTTCGTGCTGAAGGGAGTCCGCTCTGCAACTACAAACGAATCTGAGGTGGAGCAGTCAAAAAAAATGGTTCAAATGGCTCTGAGCACTATGGGACTCAACTGCTGTGGTCATCAGTCCCCTAGAACTTAGAACTAATTAAACCTAACTAACCTAAAGACATCACACACATCCATGCCCGAGGCAGGATTCGAACCTGCGACCGTAGCAGCAGCGCGGCTCCGGACTGGAGCGCCTAGAACCGCACGGTGGAGCAGTCGATACGCTTTCTTGTTGTACGCAATAAATGTGTATGGGTGACACTTCTGGCCTGACAGCGAATTTTAAAGGTAAGGATGAGCACTCGGTTTACGATTTTGCAGCCTTTAACGACAAAGTGTTTTAAACCTTATTCCAGAGAATAAATTCGGACCCTGAAGTCAGATTTTTTAAGAGTCGTGGGATACCCGCGTGCAGCTGACACTAGGCTTTATCTGGCAACCATTTACTTTCGATGTGTGAAAAGCAGAAAGGCAGGATATACAAGTCGGCAGGTATTCGCTTCCCAATTCCTCAGTGTTCGATTGGTTAAGACAGGATCGCCACGACGTGCAAAACATCATGTGTGCAAAGTGTGCTGCCTGCGAGCAATCCGGCCGGAGTGGACGTGCGGTTCTAGGCGCTACAGTCTGGCACCGGGCGACCGCTATGGTCGCAGGTTCGAATCCTGCCTCGGGCATGGATGTGTGTGATGTCCTTAGGTTAGTTAGGTTTAATTAGTTCTAAGTTCTAGGCGACTGATGACCTCAGAAGTTAAGTCGCGTAGTGCTCAGAGCCATTTGAACCTGCGAGCAATCAAAGGCTCAGCCTGTCTCGGCACTACTCGGTATGTCTCGGTTATGCTCGTTCGTTCTCGGCATTTAGCAGTGCGACACTCTTCCAGCATTTTATGAGGCTTATTTTGGTCGTCACGCCTTCCGTCAGTTCAGCAGATTCTTGATATAAGTGCTGTTTATCCTTCGTTATTTGTCCATGGTGTAAAGCAAGGGGCGGCCGGTGTGGCCGTGCGGTTCTAGGCGCTTCAGTCTGGAACAGCGTGATCGCTACGGTCGCAGGTTCGAATCCTGCCTTGGGCATGGATGTGTGTGATGCCCTTAGGTTAGTTAGGTTTAAGTAGTTCTAAGTTCTAGGGGACTGATGACCACAGATGTTAAGTCACATAGTGCTCAGAGCCATTTGAACCATTCTGTAAAGGAAGTATCCCAGACACAGTGCGTGTTTGAACAGAAAGAGGCAGTCGGGGAATCTACGTTGCAAACCCTTAAAAATGAATGGGAACCACAGGGGAGAAGGATGAGAACTCTTAAGCATCTTTTTTGAACAGGTATAATGGATGGGTATTGCAAATTTTAAACGCCAAGCAGAAAGAAAATAAAGATGTAGTTGACGATGGAAGAGATGAAAGTTGTAACTATAAACTTACGTTTGGCGTGGGATTCACTGTTCTGTACATGACAACTCACTTTGCGTTGAACATCAACCCATGAAAACGTGGTGGAATTGGTGGTGCAGATAGTAAATTTTTCGTATTCGCGCGCATTATTACGTCGTCAGTTGCAACAGTTTTTAACGAAACTGAACGAAGAGTGTGGAGACGCTGTAATTACGTTGGTTAAGGCAAAGGGCATATGTGGAAAGAGTTTGCGATTTAAGACCCACTATTTTTGAATTTGTGATGGAAAAAGGAAAGCAAGAAAGAAAATTAGAAGATCCTAAATAGATTTCAGACTTTGCATCTGGAGTTGCACGGAACATATTGACCATTCGTAGAGTTAAAGACAGATATTTACGCACAGGTACTAAAACTTCTAAAATAGAAAACTGAATGAGAAGTCCACTAGTCAGCAATAGTGCTATTTAATGAAGTCGATTAGAGAATCACACAACCGGTTTTGCAGATTTTCAACTGCTTCGTCTGGTGCATATTTGTAAAGAACTTTCTATAAGTACTTTGATAATGAATATAAACAGGGAAGAAAATATTTTGCATCCGATTAGGAAATTAGATGCGGATCACATACGCCCCACAAAGAATTGTCCTAATGATATATAATAAATGAGATTTGTAATTTCAAACCAAAAGATGGTTACTTACAACGCTGTGTCATATGGTATAGAGAGCTATTGCAGAATGCCGCGGAATAAAGTTGGCGTGGCTAGACAAAGTTCACTGCCTCCTTTAGTTGGTAAAACCATCATCAATGGCAAATGTCCAATCTACGAAAGTGAAGGAAATGGAATCACTAATCAATAACTGATACTTGACAACAAAAAAACACTGTAGGGGTACCAATAGAAAAAATAACAGAGAGATGGTGACAGTCACCGGTAACTGGAACAACTGACAAAAACGAGACTGGCCTGTGTTAGGATCACGATAAACTGTCTGTCAGTCAACCGATTAAAATATGTTCCTGTGGGTCTATGTCAAGCAACGGACGATGCACTCGTAAACGTTATCCAGGAAAATATTGGATTCTGGAGTGACTGAAGAATAAAAAGTAGAAAAAGTGAACGGTGAAAAACAATACAATTAATGTCAAAAAATGGAGTGAATAAAATTATTTTTAACAAGTTGTTGGGAACTACCAATCAACGAAAAGAAGGAGATTATGCTGACGGTCAAACTTACCAGGACCCGATACGCTTATGTTTGTCACCAAGATAATAGTAACCCTAACGGCTGACAAACAAGCTACAAGGTGTATAGTGTATTGCCGGAGCGCGTGTAGCGGCTGTCGTCCTGGTACTGAAACGATTAAGGAAAGCGAAATAACGTGGCAATACAAGAGAAAAGCACTAGCACTGCTCTGCTGACGAATTATGGTCGCCATGAAACCTGTTGGACTAGTTATCTGTATTACATAAGAACAGATCGTGGACAATAAAAATATAATAATGTTACTATGGTGAAAAAAAATTTAAATCATTTTACTCATTGTAGCAATATAAAACTCTTATATGGGTTGCTGAGTGACTTTCCACTGTGTCTAAATTTTTCCTCTACATTCTGCCGGATAAAAAAAGCAGGATTTACGTTAATCTTTTTTAAATGTTTACGAATTATTTCTGAAAAGGGTGTAAAAGGTCCGAACAGATGTAATTTCGATGTATTGCTCATGCGCTGCCTACGATATGCAAGGTACAAGAGAAAATCTCTGACCAGAGAGCAGTGTTGACTGCAGTAGGAACTGTGTAGCTGTAGCAGTAAGTTGTTGCTAGTGAGCAGTCTGCTCTGGTCTGGTCTGGTGTATCGTGTTGGGTGGCCGGTCGCGGTGCAGCGATGTCGGAGCCTGAGAATTATTGTATAAGGTAAAAAGCAGCCTCGTGCGTATGTAGTAATGTCATCTCAAGTCCTATGTAAATGTTTTAAAAATCTCGTAATAATAATCTTTCTCACAAAAAGTTACTTTTAACACCCATTCATTT